>NC_056742.1:279823821-279926321 GCF_019279795.1 Protopterus annectens | reverse complement strand
GACTGTTGCAAGGATTTGTTAAGGATGAATTGAGGTATTCGAGGAGTGAATAAACAGAAATTAATGCTACAATGAGAGTGAACCTAAAGACGGAGATGAAGCACCACACAACAATGATCAAAGATTTTAGACTAAGTATGAAACCACTGGTGGAAAGCTCAAGTGAAAAACAAATGCTAAAAGAAACTGATAAGGAAGAAATGGAAAATGTGAGGCAAAAGTGGGTGATTTTTGACTATGAAATAAAAATGAGTGTGACAGTCACTAAAAGAAAAAAATATATATTCATAGTTCTGATTAATCAAGACATCAGCAAGAAGACTATTAAAAGAAGGTTCACAAGGTAGAAAGGTTATAATATAGTAGGGATTACGTGATAAAATATTTTACGCAGTACTATATGCAACTGTATAAAGCACAAATAAAATGGGGCAAATAAAAGTATGAAATTAAAAGAAAATTACAAGCTTTCAGCTTTCTAAAGACTTTAACATAAATAAGATAGGGAGCTAGACTGTTGATGGAACTTCTTACTCGAGAGGATTAAGAGTTTCTGATTTCCTTATTTATTTTGCTTTAAGAGTCAGGTGAAAGTACACCAAGCAGTAATGGTCTTCCTACTGAATGCAGAAATATTCAACCAGAACAGTGTTGTTTAAATTAGTACAACTTTAAATCGCACTATTACAAACTAAAAAAAAAAATTAAAATGTCATGGCAGGAGGCTGTTAGGGCAGTGATATGAAAGTGCGGATAAAAATCCAAAGTTTCGCATAAATTGTTTTATGAAATGTTAAATGGGATGGTTAACTAATTAATTGGACTCTGACCAATGTGGAATTACTAGTGCAAGTCAAGCATTTAATATAGGTTCATAGGATGGTACTAAGCTATCGGCCCAAGGGCCCATACAAGCCTAGCCATAACAATTGCCTGGCTATTTCTTCCCACACTATTTACTTCCCTGGACCCCTGTCTAGCAGGGCGACTGACATGATCCCTGGGGTGAATTTTCTTTCTCCTATCCAATCATCAAGGGTCCTTTTGAAGAGGGCCAAAGAGGTGCTCTGCTTGACATGTACGGGTAGTCTATTCCAGAGTCTGGGGAGTCTCTGGGTCAGGAACCTATCCCTCCAGCATGTTTTGTTTATTATGATGACAAGGTTTAGGTCCCTGAAGTGTGTGGCTCTGAGGGATTGGGATTTCTTAAAGTGTAGCATGTCCAACAGTTCTGGGTTTGACATGGTCTTGTATGTTAAGCAGAGATCGCCTCGGGGTAGACGATATGTGACAGAGTATAGCTGGAGTTTTTTAAGGCGGTCAGCATAGGGCATCTGCTTTAGGCCTGTGATTCTTTTAGTGAGGTATTTCTGCAGCCTTTCCAGTTGTTATAGATGTCTTGAGAGGTACATACCAAATGGGGCGTTGTACTCTATAATGGGTCTAATGAGGGATGACTACAGTGGGACAATGACCTCCTTTTTTCTGGATGAAAAGCCCTTAGTGATGAGGTGTGCCACATAGAAGGATTTCCTGACTGTTGTGGCGATGTGGTTATTGAAGGTGAGACCACTGTCCCCCTGTGTCCCCAAGTCTCTTATTACACTTTTGGCATTTAGTATACTGCCACCTATGTGGCAATTCACGGGTACATGTTTTTTCCCAAAGGGGATAACTATACATTTCTTGGCATTGAGCTTGAGCCCATGGCTCTAGCACCAAGCATGTTTCTGTAAGACCCTTTTGCAGAGTATCGACATCATCATTGCTGTGATAAAGTTGCTTTTCTTCTGCCTGGTGTACAGTGAGTAATCATTTTCCACAAACACTCTGCTGTCTCCAGTTCTTTATACTTTGCCCTTCTGCTGCTGTTTTGTCAAAGATCAGATCCCCCACCATGCCCCAGGATTCCCACTCCTCTTTTCTTGATGTACTGGAAAATATTAGGGTTCAACCAAACAGCCTAATAATGGGCGATTTCAACTACCCCACCATTAACTGGGAAAACTACTCGTGTGTACCAACTCCTTCACACAACGCTTTCTGGAATTCATGAACTCCATTGCCCTGGATCAACTTATCCACACCCCCACCAGGGACAACAATATCTTAGACCTAGTCATTACCAACATGAGCGACCAGTGTTCCACACCTGAAATCAACTCCTCGTTGGTCCGATGCGACCATAAGCTAATTACCCTAGATAGCCACATCCCGCCCCAACCCCCCATTAATAAAACCACGGTAAAAAATTCCTCCAAAGCCAACTTCATGCTTCTTAAGACAGACGTGGTGAACTTCATGACACCCATGCAGATGGACAATACAGTTACAACTGCTGAATCCTACACAAGTGCACTCTATAAGCACTTACACGACTGCATGGATCGTGCTATCCCAAACAGAACCAAGACGCTATCCTCCAAAAAAAAGGAAGCCAATCTGGTGGTCCACTGTCATAAACAAACTGTTCAACAGAAGGAAGAAATTGTTGCAAAAGAGAGTAAAATCCCATGAGTGGAAGAGCTCCCTGGTCAGCCTCAGTAAGAAGTTGAGATCCCGTATACGATCCTCCAGAGCTAGCTACGAAAACAAAATTGCCACTAATTCTAAGTACAACCACAAAGCATTCTATAACTATGTCAAGAATCTCAATGGCAGCACCCAGATCTGCTCTGAGTTACAGCACAACGGCACGAAAATTACAGAACCAACTGATATTGCCAACATCCTGGCAGATCGGTTCAGTGCTAACTTTACCCCCCACCCCTAAAGGGCCCATATCTATGCAGGAAGAATGCAGAGTCCCTGTAATCACAACTACGCAGGTAAAAGCTGCACTCTCTAAAGCCAAAAACACAGCATCCATGGGACCGGACAACATCCCAGGCTGCATTTTACACGAACTTCAGAATGAACTGGCTCCCCACCTAAGCACCATGTTCAATCATAGCCTCACATTAGGATTTGTGCCCACTGAATGGCGTACAGCAACAGTTATCCCACTCCACAAAGGGGGAGCCACCAACGATCCCGGGAACTATCGTTCTATTAGCCCGACGAGCCTGGTCTGCAAGGCCATGGAACGTATCATCATGGAACTCATAAACAAAGCCATTGGTAACCTCCAAACTCTGGATCCCACACAGTTTGGGTTTGTGAAAGGCAGAGCATGCCTCCTGAACCTGATCGACTTCTTTGAGGCAGTCACCAAAGCCGTAGATGAGGGCAAGGTGGTTCACAAAGCCTATCTTGATCTCGCCAAGGCTTTCAACACCATCCCCCATTCAGAAATTATACCTAAACTCACTAAACTAGGTATAAATCCCTACGTCACAAGATGGGTTGCCGACTGGCTCACTGATAGAACTCACAGTGTAAAAGTTGCACACTCCAAATCTGACCTCAAACCAGTGACAAGTGGAGTACCACAGGGTTCAGTCCTGGAACCTCTCCTGTTTGGTATCTACTTCTCTGAAGTACAGGCTAACACAGAAGGCCTCTGGCTAATGAAGTTCACAGATAACTGCAAACTATAAACCATAGTAAAATCCCCAAATGATGTGCAACTCCTACAGAAGGGCCTCGCTGAGACAGACGCCTGGTGTCACAGCCATGGCCTCAAGCTCAAATGCCAGAAAGTGGATTGTCATCCCCTTTTGTAAAAACTCTGTACCCATGAACTACTACATAGACAGCAGTTTACTTAACACCGAACTGGTGAAAAGACGCCTTGGGACCCAGGTAGACAGTAGTCTGTCCTTTGATAGTCACATCGCCACAGTAGTCAGGAAGTCCTTCTACGTGGCACACCTCATCATAAAAGGGTTCTCATCCAGGACAAAAAGAGGTCATTGTTCCTCTCTACTCAACACTCAGAGCCATTATAGAGTACAACACCCCTTTTGGAATGTACCTTACAAGACATCTGCAGCAGCTGGAAAGCCCACAGAAGTACCTCACAAAGAGGATTACTGGCCTCAAACAGATGACCTACACTGACAGTCCCAAAAAACTCCAGCTTTACTTCGTAACATATCGCCTACTCAGAGGTGATCTCTGCCTAACATATAAAGCTATGTCAAACCCAGAGCTGTTGGACATGCTACACCTAAAGAAATCCCAATCCCTCCGAGCTACACGCTCTAAGGACCTAAACCTTGTCACCACAATAAACAGGACATGCTGGAGGGATCGATTCCTGTCCCAGAGACTCCCCATACTCTGGAACAGGCTACCCATCTATGTCAAGCAAAGTTCTTCATTAGCACTCTTAAAGAAATCTCTTGATGAGTGGATGGGAAATAGGAAATACACCCCGGGATCACTTCTGTGTCTCTGCTCGACAGTGGCACAGGAAAATAACTTTCTTGGGTGGCGTAACCCTGGGAACCTTGTTGGCTAGGCTTAAGTAGGCCCTCGGACCGATGGCCTAGTACCTACCTATGAACCTAAACACAGTTCTGGATGCAGAACAAGAAAAGGAGGAAATAAAGTTTAGCCATCAAAAACTGAGACAGGAAGCTAAAGAGAACTCTGGTTCGCATTCTTCTGCTAGTAACAGAGCATACAGAGAATTTGCTACTGCATTGTTCTAAAGTAAATGACTTGAGTGACAAAAAAGTCCAAGAGATGACTACTAAGAACCAGGAGTACTTAGGACTTGAACCAGAGCCCAAGTTTGGGAGCTCAAGATAAGGAAGACCAGCTTCTTCTTCTTCTTCTTCTTTCGGCTTTTCCCGGTTAGGGGTCGCCACAGCGGATCACCTTGTCCGCACATTGAATGGCAGTGGAGTTTTACGGTGTCGAGTTGCCAGCCCGGCGCCCAACCTTCCACAGAAGGCACACTCACACACACACCTAGGGCCAATTTAGAGTGTCCAATCCACCTACAGCATGTCTTTGGGATGTGGGAGGAAACCGGAGCACCCGGAGGAAACCCACGCAACCACAGGGAAATTAGTGAACAAATGAAAAACTGCACAGTATCGTTCCCATTACATGCTGTTTAGAAATGAGATCTGTGTTTCTGCAAGAAGTGGCTGAAAAGACTGGAAGTTTGTTGACTGTATTAAACTGGTGGGAGGACTGTAAAACGTAATTCCCACTGTCATCAATGTTTAGAAGGTTAATGAAGGGACTAAAGATGTAACGGTCAGTTAAAAAAAGTTTCTAGTCTTACAAATATTTGCATAATAAATCTTCTGAAGTCAACTGCATGTTATATTGTAAAGTGGTTTTGTACAGTATGCAGAGGTATTTTAAATGTGAGGTGAGGGAATCTTTTTGGTAAGAGGGTTGTCTCATAAGTGACTACTGTTTACCCTACTTGTATTAAGGTAAGAAATTTCTTTGACAGCAATGTATCTGGGTTTTACACTGTAACAAGATAAAGGTTGGATATAACACTACCATTTCTGATCCTGGGCTGTTAGGAAGGATGTAATATGTGATGTGTATTAATCACTGTGTATGTATTATAATAATTTCCTACATTTTTAATGAGATGGAAGTGTAGACTAATGTTTTTATGTAATGCTGCAAAAAGGGATTTTTTAAGCAAACAGGCTAGAAAATGGAGAACATGAAAAATAGTATTTTTATACCATCTGAAAGAGCGATTTTTTTTCTATTACCACCTGTACTTAGCTGAAGCAACAAAACAAGAGCAAGCAACTAGTCGTGACAGGTCTGACAACTGTGCTCTGAATGAGATCTGCTAGTATTCTTTCTCTTGCATTTGTAAAGCTTTTTGAACTTATTTTCCCATCAGCAAATTACTTCAGTTGGAGACTGATTCTATGGGTACAAGCAACTAATCAGGAAAAGTCATACGTATAAGAATTATTATAATTAGTATTTAATGGAGAAATGGCAAGTAGTGCATTAAAAATAAAGTCAAACCGCAGGAATTGAATACTTCTGCACGACGTCAGTACTTCAGTGCGTTAAATATAACAGTATACAATTTAGTTTGTTTATGTAATGGTAGCCAGTGTACTTTTCCCCCCTAAGGCTGAAAGTTATTCCGCTGACAGCATGCAACTTGTTTTTTTTAGATTTTTCAAACACAGCTGGGGAAATACAGATAGGACAAAGGCAAACAGTACCAGAGTAAGAGGTAACACAGGTTGTAGCATGTGCTTCCAACATCACTAAACCTAACTTTACAATAAGTTAATCCTAGGGGGTGCAGATGTTTATTTGGGGCAACTGTCCTTTTATGGAGAGGCATCTTCCTTTTTAAGAAGATGCTTAGTTTTATGTACTTGCTGTGAGTGAAAATGGGTTGAGGGTTTAACAAATGTATATAATTTGTTTTGTTTCTTGAGTGTTTTTACTGAATGAAAAGTCTGTGAAAATGTGAAATGGATTCAAATAGAGATGGTCAGCAACTGCATACTAGATCAGCCTGCCAAGCTTGCTATCCTATTAGAGAAGTACCTCGCATTTAGTTCTGCGCAGATATGGGTGTGTCGGTAGTGAATGACAAAGAAAATGGGCGTGGAAACGCCTGATGACTGGCAGGCATGCTAATTCGCAAGTTACGTCATGTGAAACTGCTGAAAATTCATGCAGGCATCCATTAGTTGCACAATTAAAAAGAGGAAAAAAAAATTACTTTTACTCTGTTTTGCAGGCGGCAAACCCCCTTGTGGGGGTGCTGCACCCCACCTCCCACTTCTTTACAGATGTGGATGCCTTAAGGACAGGTGACCAGTTAAGTAAAGTCTGTGCAACAGTGCTGCTGCCATCTTCATACATACATTTTCAGCCGGTAAAATGTTTTCACATTTAAGTCAGTCAGACGTCACACCATAAAACAGTTTCTGTAAAGTATACCTACTGTTACCTTTTACCGGCTGAAAATGTTTTAAGAAGATGGTAGCAGCACTGTTGCATAACACTTGTAAAGGGGGGGGGGGCTAATATTACAGAAGTACCGGTAAAATGCAACAGTCAGCATAGTGTCAAAGTAAAAAAAAAAACAACAGTTTGGCACGTCAGCACAAGAATGAATATTCAGCAGATTCCACACACCTCCAAGAATTGTCGGCCTGGAGGCGTGTTTAGGGCCATATTTGCTACTGTGCATCCTGCGAGATACTTCTCTAATAGAATTCCCCAAGCCTTAGTGTGCAAGTAAGTTAAAAGTTGGAAATGGAGGAGGACTGCACTGGCATGCATTTATATTCCCCGAAAAACTATCATTATGGAGCTTAACACAATTTTGGAAGAAAAATTTTAAGTTTTCAACAGGGAATATTATTTATGGGTGAGGACAGGAACCAGATCTGTAATAATGATAATTGAGGGAGACACAAAGTGAAATACAAGCCACAGCAGATCCCTGAAGAATATGACAATATTTGGATTGGAAGATGTGAATTCAGTAGCAAGAACTCAAAACAGATTTTAAACTTCATTCATAAAAGTTAAAGAATAGTTATGTAAAATCTTACCACAACCACAGATGTCCTTCTCTTCTATATGTTGCAGTATTCAAATAACATGAGGGAATCTGCCATCGGCCGATTCGTACGTCTGGCCAGTACACAGAAGTCTGAAGCTACTGTAGGGTATGTGCGAAGTTGCACATAGATCCAGTCATACGCGAGTCAAAGTGACGCACCAACCCTCAGAACTGAATGCCCAAAGAAGAACACCAGTATGAAAAAGATGAAGCACACACAATCGGCAAATGGGCACATATCTAGGGGAAGGTGTAAGAGAAAGAATAATGGAAGGGAAAGAATACTGCAACATATAGAACTGAAGGACATATATAGTTACGGTAAGATTTTACACAACTATTCCATGTCCTTGTATTCATATGTTGCACTATTCATAAAGTACAGTTTGTACACTTACCATAAATGTAGATGTTGAAGTGTATTCATTGTTGCAGTCATCACAATTGGGTTATCTGCTTGCAGTAGCCCTCAGTCGGCCTGATTAACAAAGTCATGGGTCCTGCATCGGTTGCTGTTCCTTCTTCCATAACATCAGGCCAGATGTCAGGTGCCCCCCTAGTGAGAAGCAATTAAATCTATAAATATACAAGGTTATACCTCCAACAAAAAAGAAAATACACCAAAAAGCTTTTGAACACAGTAAAGTAGAGTAGAGGTATAGCCAAAAGAAGAAAGGGGGCTGGAGGGAGGGTAACCAGGACTGCAACAGTGAATACACTCTAACATCTATGGTAAGTGCACACAACTGTACTATGTTCTTTGTGTTTCGCTGTTGCAGTCATCACAACTGGGTAGATTCCCAAAGCTAAGGATGGGAGGAGGAATTTAGATAGCATTAGGACTAGCTATACGGCCCTGCAAGACTGCAGTGGCAAAGCCAGCTCTGGATTTAGAGAAAATTGGCAGATGGTAATGCTTGGTGAAAGTATGTACTGAACTCCAGGTAGCAGCTTCCAGGATGTCCCTGGTAGGGACGCCTCTGAGAAAGGCTGTAGAGGTAGATGCAGCCCTGGTTGAGTAGGGTCTGATTCCCTGTGGGATAGGTTTTCCATGGTGCTTGTAGCAGAAATGAATGCAATGGCCTATCCATTTGGAAATGGTTTGCTTTGAAATAGCCTTTCCCTCTGCCCCTGCAGCAAATGCCACCAGCAGTTGGTCAGATTTCCTTTGAGGTTTAGTCCTGTCCAAGTAGAATCTAAGTTGTCTGTGCACATCTAATGAGTGCAGTATCTGTTCCCCTTTGTTCTGTGGGTTAGGAAAGAAGGTTGGCAAATGAATGGACTGATTAAGGGCCACACTGGATACCACCTTGGGCATGAAGGAGGGATTGGTCCTGAGGGACACCCTGTCCGCATGAAAGATGATGAAATGCTCCACTGCCATGAGGGGCTGTAATTCAGATACCCTTCTTGCTGAAGTGATTGCTAAAAGGAAAGCTGTTTTCCAAGAGATGAATTTTAAATCTGCAGTGGCAGCTGGCTTGAAAGGAGGAAGGGTGAGCTTTTCAATACAAAGTTAAGGTCCCATTCTGGAGTTGGGGCTCTTCTGGGTGGTCGTAGATTTTTGGCCCCTCTGAGGAACTGCTTAAGCAGTGGATGACAGAAGAGGGGAGGTTCTGTGTTATAATGAGCTGAAATGGCTGAGGCGTGAATTTTGATGGAAGAGAAAGACAGGCCCTTGTGAAGTATCTCAGTTAAGTACTATAAAATCTGAGGTAAATTGGGCACTGCTGTGCTCATCCCTTGACAGTGGTTACAGGCAAAGAATCTTTTCCATTTTTCAACATAAGATTTTCTAGTACTAGGCCTCCTTGCCTCTAAAATGACATCCATCACTGGTTTACTGAGGGATGGTAAAGGAAAGATTAGGTAATTAGCCAGGCTGCTAGGTTCAGTGTATGAAGCCGAGGGTGCAGAATCTAGTTCTCCTGCTGAGACAAAATGGCAGGAGTCTGAGGCAGGTGCCATGGGGCCAACAGTGACACACTGTGCAAGAGGGGGTACACCAGTGTTGGCGTGCCAGTCTGGTGCAATCAAAATCATCCTTGGTTTGTCTTGTTTGATCTTTAGTAGTACTTTGGAGAGCAGAGGCAGAGGAGGAAAGGCATAAACTGATAGGTTTTTCCAGCTGAAGGACAGAGCATCCACTTTCCAAGCTTGGTTGTGGGGAGTCCTTGTGCAATATTTGTCCAACTGATAGTTCTGTGGGGAGACAAACAGATCTATACCTGGGCTCCCCATTTGCTTGTCAACATGTTGAAAATCCTTGGTTCCAGCTTCCACTCGTGTGGGTCCATGAGGTTTCTGCTTAGTTCGTCTGCCACTGTATTTAATGTTCCTGGCAGGAATTGAGCTTGTAGATGCGCTTGGTAGCTCAGGGCTGTGTTCCACAATGTCATGGCTAGTCTTCATAGGGGGTAAGAATGTGTATCCCCCTGCTTGTTAATGTATCACATAACAGTAGTGTTCTCCGACTTTACCATTAATTGTCCTGGAAGAATGTGGTCCTTGAAGGCTGTCAGAGCATTCTGAGTATTCTGTACAGCTAACATTTTTTTTTGATTGATATGCAAGTGCATTTTACTTGGGCTCCATTTGCCCTGAATGCACTTCCCTGCCAGGTGAGCCCCCTAAGCATAATCTCATGCATCTGTTGTTAGGGATTGGGCGGCAGGGAGTGGTGTGAATGGTAGTTCCTTGTTTTGGTGGCAGGCCTCTGCCCACCAAAGAAACTCTAGGCGTAGGTAAGGTATGATAGGAATCATTGCTTCTAGATCCTGAGAATGTTGACACCATAGGCTTTTTAGATACCATTGTAGTTTCCTCATATGCAGTCTTGCATATGAAATTTGAAGAAAGCAGAAGGCCATGGACCCCAAGGCTTGTAGTATTGGCCCTGCAGATAGTAGGGTTTTTGTGGCCACTTGCTTGAAGTAGGTTGTCAAATGAATTTGTTTCTCTGGTGTGAGGAAATCCATCTGGGAATCTGTATTCAAGCTTGCTCCCAGGAATATGATTTGTTGACAGGGTACCAGGTGTGATTTATTTTCATTTACTGTGTATCCCAGACAAGTTAAAACCCTTTGTACAAAAGCCAGATGATTCAAAAGTATATCCTGGCTTTCTGCCTGAATTAAACAATCATCCAGGTATGGATATATTTGAATATTTATTTGCCTGCAAAATGTGATGACTGGGGCTAGGCACTTTGTGAATACTGTGGGCACAGTAGATAAGCCAAAGGGCAGCGCAGAGAACTGGTAGTGATTGTAGCCTGCTTTGAAGTGTAGGTATCTTCTGCAAGATTCCCTGACTGGGATGTGCAGGTATGCTTCCTTTATATCGAGTGTTACCATCAAGGCATCTTTTCCTAGCATAGGAAGCAACTGGTGAAGAGTCAGCATCATGAATTTTGGAATAACCAAAAAGGTGTTTACAGTAAACAGGTCCAGAATAGGATGCCATGAATTGTCTTTTCTGGGTACCAGGAAATGTCTTGAGTAGAAACCTTGTCCTTTTTCCTCTTCTGGTACAGTTTGAATAGCCTTTATGTTTAAAAGAGAGAGTATTTGCTTTTGAGCCTCTGCCCACTGATTTGGGGGTAGATCTGGCCAACATTTTGGCGCTGGTAATGTGTGGTAGTGAAATTTGTATCCTTGGGACACTATATTTAAAACCCTTTTGTCCTGGGTAATGAGTTCCCAGTTTTTGGCCTGCAGTCCAATCTCTCCCCCTAAAAAAGCATTCAGTTGAGAAGTGCTTGGAAGTTTTAAAATCAAGTCATTGAGGCAGTTTTTCATAGGGGGAGTACTACTACTCCCAGATTTGGAAGCGGAAGCCCCCCACTGCTTAGTCTTGTGCGTACTCTGGGACTGAAACCTGGGATTTCTGCTGTGTCTGGGTTTGGATTGAGAAGGCCTGGAAGGCGCCAGAAAGGACCAATTCTTACAGGGCCAATGCCTACTAAATCTTGGAGGCTAAACTTGTAAGAAATCTTTAACAGTTTGAATAGATTTAGCTTTATCTTCCATCTTTTTAAGAACTTCCTCAGCTTTGTTGCCAAACAGGCGGTCTTGATTTAAGGGAGCATCCAACAGTTTAGCTTTAACATGATCAGGCAAAGACTTCTCCTTAAGCCAAGCATGCCTTCTGGAGTACAGACCCAGTGACAGCAGCCCTGCAAGCGGCCTCTAAAGAATCAAACCCACATTGCAAAGTATGTTTTCCAACCTGTTCAGCAGAATGCATTAAATCCTGTAATTCCTTATTTTCAGCACAGTCTGGAATCAACATAATTTTCTGTTTAAGCAATCCAATAATATGTTGTTGATACTTTAACATATGAAATTGACAGTTTAAGGCCCTAATGGCCAAGGTTGCAGAAGTGTAAACCTTCTTACCACATCTATCCAGTGCCCTGGAGTCTCTATCAGAAGGGGTAGGGTTTTTGGCAGTAGAGGCCTTAAGGCCCTTGGGTCCCTGTGAAATAGTCTCTGGATCTGCAATAGGATTTTTAAAAAGGAACTTGTGAGAATCAGGAACCCTGTAATATCTGTCAGGTTTTCTGGGAGCAGGAGGCAAAGAATCAGGGGCCAAACTAGATTCCAAAAAGGCATCATCAACAATGTCTAGTACAGGAGGTATAGCTAAAGGCCTATACACTGAGGCAAAAGTAAGAAATCCCTAAGCCTCTTTTTCGAATCAGAAATATCCTGGCATTCCCAGTGGAAATGCTCCCTTAGAGTGTGCAAGGTTTCACCAAAAGAAATATCCTCTGGAGGAGAAGCAGAGGGAAGAGAGTCCTCTACATCAGAATCCTCATAAGTTGAAAAGAGTAAATCCAGATCAGAAAAATCAGAATCCTGGGTCAGAAGATTCATAAACAATTTCAGTCCTAGATCTCTTAGAAGAGGGTGGCTGGCTTCCCCTGATTAAAGTTATAAGATATTCAGCCATTCTTATTTGTTTTTTGGGTATAGAGGCCTGAGCATGTAGCCTGGGCGTCTGTTTTCTAGGCATGGTTCAAGATTTAGGCCTTAAAGAAGGAGGCGCCGGTTTAATATGCAAGTCCATAGGCCTGAGTACACCCTCAGAAGCCGGTGCCTGCACAGCGGCTCCGGACCCATCTAAGGTAGAGACAAACGCAGGTTCCACAGTTGAAGCATCTCGTGGCATACCGGACTCCGAATGGGTCTCAGTAGAGACCTGCAAATCAGAAGTAGCGGGTAGCAAGGGCTGCAAAAGCATCTCACTGAGTACCAGTGAACTGGCAACTGGCTTAGGAGAAGCGTCATTGGCAGCGTTGGACCTAGGCAGCCTGTCTCTGTCTATCTTTCCGTTTTTTCAGAATTCCTGTAGTTGGATGGCTTACCAACAACATTTCTGCATAACTGAACCAAGAACCAAAATATTTAGAGGCGAAAATATACCGAAGACGGATAGTGCACTGATTACATAAAGCACAAAACCGACAACAAGGTACGTTGTGGTCAGAGCATAGGCAAGGAATACAGTACGAATGAAAATCTTTATGAGGTATTTGCTTTCCACAAGTAATGCAATTATTTACTTTTACTGACATCGGTTTAGAGCAAGAAAAAGTTTTCCCAACGGGGTACTTAGCTTTAGTTGAAGACTACGGTTCTGAAACAGGCAAATGAAAATTTCAGGAGTCGGCCGACTGGCACTTGTGAACCGCTTCTGCTTCGGGCACCTCACAGCAAGAAAGACTGATGTAATGTGTCGGCTGCATGTTTTACACCCCTGACAACCGGACGTCATGGAAGAAGGGACAGCTAACGACGCAGTACCCAAGACTTTGTTAATAAGGCCAACTGAGGGCTACTGCAAGCAGATAACCCAATTGTGATGACTGCAACAGTGAAACACAAATAACATCGTAAGGGAGAATACAAAAGCTCATGCAAAAGATTTGGATGCAAGGGCAGTAGCATTCTCTACAAACCCGTGCAGGATAGCCCTTGCAAAACCAGCTCTACACCTGAAGATGCCATCCTACTTATGTTTTGTGAAAGCGTATGCAGAAGATCAGGTAGCTGCTTCTAATATGGAGGACGTGCCCAGCCCTTTGAAGAAAGCATCAGAAAAGGACACAGCTCTAGTGGTATGTGCCTTAACTGGGGAAACAAGAGTTTTCCCATGAGACACATAGCAAAAGGAAATGATTTTAGAAATCCAAGTGGAAATAGTCTGCTTGGAAACAGACCTGCCCATAGCTCTAGAATGATAGGAAATAAAATGATGATCAAATATCCTAATAGTCTTGGTTTTGCCTAAATAAAATCTGAGTTGCCTATGCACATCCACGGTGTGTAAAATCCTCTCACTAGAGTATTGGAGACATAGGAAAAAAGTGGGCAGATTAATGGACTGCTTAAGTGACAACTCATTCACCACCTTGGGCATAAAGTAGGGATAAGTGCATAAGGAGACCCTATCACTGTGGAACACAGTAAAGGGGGAAGAAGCTCATCAGTGCCTGAACTTCTGAGACCCTTCTGGCAGAGGTGATGACCACCAGAAGAACTGTTTCCCAAGTGCAGTGCTGAAGAGAAGAAGAACCTGCTGGTTCAAAAGGGGCCAAAGTAAGTTCATCTAGAACAAAATTTAGATCCCAAGCAGTAACAACTGGTTTCCTTGGTGGTCTGATATGAAGGACGTCTTAGGAATAGTTTAACTTGCAACCTTGAAGCCAAGGGAGGAATCATAGGCAGACAAGCAGAGATTGCTGAAAGATTATCTTTTACTGAAGGGTATGACAATCCACTCTTCACTAAGTCGCACAAGTAAGACAGAACCACTGGAACATCCACCAGTAGTGGTTGTAGGTCCTTAGAAAGACCAGATGGAAAACCTTTTCCATTCGGAAATATAGGATTTCCTAGTAGTGGGTTTTCTGGCCTCCTGCAGAATTTGCAGCACATCCTCAGATAAAAGGTGTCTGAAAGGGATCAAAACCCTATCACCCACAGAGTCAGTTGTGGTGAATGAGTTGTCACTTAAGTCACACAAGTAAGACAGAACCTTTTAGCAATCACTTCAGCAAGAAGCAAGAAGATTTCTGTAGATGTTTTAGAGATCCCTTATCCTGTACAAGTAAGCTAAATGCAGAAGAAGGGGGCACCAATGCTGTCTTGGCCAGCATAGGGTCACCAACAATATTTTTGGTTGCTCCTGTTGGATCTTGAACAGGACTTTTTGGAGACGCAGGAAGGGGGGATGCATACAGAAACATTCCCTTGCAAGAGAAAGATAGGGCATCCACCTACCATATCAGAGGATGGGGAACTCTGGCACAATACTTTGGAAGTTGCCTGTTCATAGGGGAGGTGTACTCCACTGGTGGACAATGTCCAGAAACACATCCGTCATGGACCTGCTCAATGCATCTGCCACAACATTTTGAGTGGAGGGAATGTAGACTGCTTGAAGAGCGAGCTGACATTGAGAGGCTAACTCCAAGGCTTGGAGAGCCAGTTTGCACAGGAGAGGAGACTTGTGCCCTCCCTGCTTGTGGACATACAATGGATGTTATATGAAGGAGTTTGTATGGGGCTCTGTTGAAGTGATAGGTGAGCATATTTTTCGCTAGTAAGTTGGCATATATATGCATTAATACATAGTTAATAATATTCAAATTGGTTTGATTCAAGTTTTTTGCTTCATGCACACACTTGTTCATTTTATATTATGGAACCAATTCAATGTTCATATAGGTTTTCATTGTTAAAGTTTTTTTCTTTTTTTGGTATAAGCACTAATATCCAAGTGCTTAAGGGCTTAATCAAATAAATATTTGTCTATAGTTATTACTGGGCTATTTACATTACAATTGTCAGGAACCTCGTGTTATTGCTGTTTTTTTGTTTTTGTAAGAAGCCACATTCTAAACATTTGGGTTTGTTAGTATTGTTCTTCATTAAGACAAATAGGATCAGGGCAAATGCATCTTGCCTGTATAGGGAATTGAATATACTTTTTGATATAACTTGCATTTATTACTGCACTTGTATTTTATTTCTGAACTGTTGACTTATGACCTCAAACATATTTTTGTTCTGGATATTAGCTCTATCTCCCCCACTCAATCCTTAGCCGGGGGTTTAAGCCTCGCTACGCTCACTTTGCACCCCATCTGCCCCAGTGCATCTACATTTATCTTTATCTAAAAGCTTTTCTCATACTTACTCCTCAATCAAGCCTTACCGCTGAAATTCCCCATCTCTCTACCCCATCTTACCTGCTTAGTCTCGCATCCTAACCCAAAGCAACCATGCCACTAGGTAATACTGTTGTAATCTTCACCTGCACTATTCTAGCCTATATTACATCCTACCAAACAGCTACAGTCATAACCCCCAACCATTTCCACTGCACTCTCATCAACTCCCCTCAAACACACACTGCATAATTTCATTACCCCAAGCACAAATTACCTCCTCCCAGTAAAAGTAATGTCTTTCGTCTTTCCCGGTTAGGGGTCGCCACAGTGGAACTCCGGTCCGCTCATGATTGGCAGTGGATTTTTATGGTGCTGAGTTGCCAGCTGAACGCCCAGCCTTCAAGGAATGCACACCCATTCACGCACCTACCTGCATGTCTTTAAACGTCACTCGACCGCAGGGAGGACATGCAGACTCCACACAAAAAGCGCTCAAGCGAAGAATCGGACGGGAGAATCTCTTGCTGTGAGGCGACAACGCTAACCGCTGCACCATCGTGGATTTAAACTACCTCCTCCCATTACAACTACTCAATTACCAAACCCCCACCACATTTGAACACAAAATATCCATAAAATACAACAGATTTTTACTGCATATATAAAACATATTCTCAACACTCTCTCTAAACTTGCTGTCAGTGGAGATGTGCACCCCATCCCTAGCCCCACTATCACCAACATCTCCACAAACCCCGTTCCTAACTCCCCCATCACCCAAATCACAAGCAACAAAAACCCAAATGACCTCCTCATTATGTCTCTTAACATCAGAAGCATCTGTAATAAAATCCAAGACCTCCATGCTTACATAAGCCTCTACTCCCCTGACATGCTTATCCTTACTGAATCGTGGCTCAAACCTCACATCAAAAGTGAGGAAATACTTCCACCTGGATACAACATCCTCCATAAGGGCAGACTATCCAGAAAAAGGAGGAGGTGTGGCACTGTTGTACAAACAACCACCTCAATATCCAAATTCTCACCAAATCAGTTAGCTAACCACAACAATGTACATATTTGTAAATACCTTAATTGTACTATGTAACAAAATAACTTATGCCTGCTCTCTAATTTGATATGAAATTGTAAATTGTGCCTGCTAGATCATGGTTATATCTGTAACTAAACTGTAATTGCGGAAATTTTCTCCCCGGGCCTCCACTGAAAACGGGCTCCCTGAGCCCAGTGGACCTCCACGGTCAACAAACTGGAAATAAATAAAAAATAAAATAAACATACCGAAGGACTGTGGTGTTCTCTGTGAACCACTTTAGCGAACCTGGAAGAACACAAAGTGGTTTGAAAATCTGCAGAATGAAAATGAGGGCTCTCATCTCTTTTATTGTTGTGTGTTCCCTCTTTTGGTAGGGAGGCCATACATCTCGAATCTTCCAGGATGCTAAGGTTGCTCCCCATTCCAAGCCTGAAGCGTCCATGAACAGTTCCTGACTGGGAAAGGGTGACTGTAAGGGTATGCCTGGATTCAAGGTAACTTGCTGAATCAACCAGTTCAGTTCCTTTTTCAAGCAGGGAAGAAAGGTAATAAACTCCTAAGGATGAGCATGTTGTATCCATCCATAATGACCTGAGGTATTACTGAAATTTCCTCATGGGCAGCTTGGCAAGGGATAGCATGGGTACAGTGGGTGCCATAAAGCCCAAGAGGAGGAGAAAGTCCCTGGCAGTCAGGGACTGGAGAGGCATAACAGCCTGGAAGTAGGCATTGAGAGATAACCTTCTGCAGAGGTAAAGAACCCAACATCCTGTCTGTCTGTACTCTGCATCCAAGAAAACATGGTCTTGTGAAGGGACCAAGGAAGATTTCTGAAAGTTGATTATGAATCCTAGACCCTCCAGCAGAGACTCCATGAAGAGCAGATTCTCTTGAAGGGTGTCTAGAGAATGAGCCCGGAGAAGGACAAAACTGTGCAGGTGTGGGAAAATACCCCTTAATCTGCAAAAGTCTGACAGGAGCTACCCATTTTGTGAAGATCCTTGGAGCCGTACACAGCCCAAAAGTCAAGGCAGAGAATTGAAAATATGAAAAAGCAATAGCAAAGCAAAGCAACTTCCTGAACACAGGATGACTAGGAATGTGGAGCTAAGCATCCTTGTAGTCTAGCAACACCATGTAGACCTGAGGAAAGATGACAGGAAGCACAGTGTGTAAGGATAGCATACAAAAGGTGGGAACCTTCAGGAAGGTGTTTAGGTGCGACAAGTCTAAGACAGGCCTCCAGGTGCCATCTTTCCTGGGAACTAGGAACATATTGAAGTAAAACCCTTTCCCTATTTGGGAAAGTAGCACCTCCTGAATGGTACCTGAGAAAGAAGACTGGAAATGACTCATGGAAAGTAATGCAGCTATTCTTTTGGTGGTTGTGGAATACCCCTGAAGAAAGATGGACTCTTACACACCATGAAGTATCCTTGAAGGATGATTGAGATGACCCAAGAGTCCTGGGTGATCTGTTTCCAAGCAGGGAGTGAAAGAGAAAGACGTAGGGAAAAACTGGTCTGGCTGCAAGAAGGTTGGTAGTCACAGAGTACCTGGCTTACTTGGAAAGGGTTGCTTCTGAGCAGCAGCAGTAGATGTTGAAGACTTGGCCTGAGAATTGCTTCCTAGTATCACTTTTACCCTCGGAAGACTGGGTTTTGGAGGGTTTCCTTACAAAGGGGGTTTTAGAGGGATAGTTCCTTTGAAATCTGGGAAATGAGGACACAAAAATGTGTTTTATGTCTTGTAGATCTTTGCCCTTTTCTTATAAAGACTTGTATGGTTCTGCTGCAGAAGCACCAAACAAGGCCTTGTTGTCAAGAGAAGCATCCATAATTTTAGCTTTTTTGTCACTTGGCAAGGGTTGTAGTCTCTAGGAGTACCTCCTCAGAACAGACCCTGAAGCAGCAGCTTTGGCAGATGCCTCCACAGCATCACAGTTACACTTAATTGAATGGTGTGTGACTTGAGCAGAAGAGCTCAGAATGGAGGATAACTGAGCCTTAGTAGGACAGTCTGGAAGCTCGGAAAGTAGCTTACTGGCATCAGAGAGAAGGGCTAGAGTATTTTGCAATATTGGTCTGCTTGTTTATGCATCTAAATGCCAAGGTTGCAGAAGTATAGACTTGCGTCCCCAACCTTTCCATAACTTTATTCTCCCCGTCTGACAGAAGGCAACACCTTACAGACCTTATAAGCAGACACAGAAATAGTAGAAGAGTCTGCAGAGGGACACTTAAAACAGGAATTCGGAATCCTCTGGCACCTTGTAAAATCTGTCTGGCCTTTTAGGGGCAGGAGGTGGTGAACCAGGGGACTTAGAAGCTGCTGAAAAGGCATCTAAAAAACTGGTAGTAAAGGAGGAACTGCAGATGGAGAAAGGGAATCTATCTATAAAAGGTCATATCTTTTTTGAATTTCTAACACCTGGGAGCAATCCCATTTAAAGAACTCCCTCATTTTAACAATAGTTTCCCCAAATGAAATATCCTCACTGGAGGATCTGTACCATTTGATTCTTCTTCTGGGGAAGCATATCCTAAGGGAGATGAAATGTGGGCAGAGTATGCCAATGATTGATCCCCGATGAATCACCTTCATCAGATGAAACCTCAACTGAAATCCTCTTTTGTAGAGAAACGGAGAGGGAAGGGAGAGTCCAATGGATTGCCTCAGGGCCATAAAGGCATTAAAGAACCCTTGAGAAAAGGCTTGCCAATCGCAGGTTATTCTTGGGAAATGAGAGGAGTATGCTTAGTTTTCCACTTATTTTGTGGAACATCCTTGTGATGGAACGACGAGGGACCAGACGTTGTCCTACACTCTGAAATATTGCTTGGGACATCTTTGCGAACAATGATTTGAGGAATCCACACGGGCCTTCAGTAAATATGAGCCTGGGTTCCCCCCAACATCCGTAGTGAATGCCTACATATCCCCCAAGGACATGCTAGTAGGATCCTTCACGGCCTCTACCCCAGTACCCATGGAAGAATCACCTACCGACTCCGAAATGGTCTCCGGGCCATCATCCTTGGGAGAGACGTCCAGAATTCGAGGAGGAGCAGCAGGTAAGTCAGGCCTAGATTTCTTGGCCTTCTTAATTACTGGCTCACCGAAGGGTCCGATGTACCCTCCATATTGCGTGCTAAGCACTTAAGGTGCTGGTTCTCAAAGTACAAATTAAGGGAAGCAAGACAACTGTGCAGGGTCTTGGGGATAATGGCCTTGCAAATCAAACAAGTACAGTCATAGTTATGGCCTAGGCAAAAGAGATAAAGATTGTAGGAATCTTTATGTGGAATTTGCCTTCCACACTGCACTTACCCTTCCTAGCTGACATGCAACATGAACCACAACAGTAGTACACAAAACAATAAGAAAAAAACTCCAATGGGGCCATTTATATGGATCGGAATCTGCAACTTCACTGACGAGCAAAGGACCAGAGAAGATGTTCTGACTGGTGGCAGAAAAGTTCTGAGGATGGGTGCATGCCGACATCCACTTTATACCTGAAGTCACTTTATGACCGATGCAGGACTGGATCTACAGTATGTGTGACGTCACACATACCCTACAGTAGCTTTAGACTTTTGTATGAAGGCCGGTCATATGAGTCAGCCAGCAGCGGACTCCCTCATGTTATGAATACTGCAACATATGAATAAGAACATCTGGACTAGATGGCTAGAAAATATATTTCACAGGAAAATGGGTATTTAATGGAAAGCTCTGACATGCATCCAATAACTATTTCAAATCACCCTCCAATGAAGACTAATAGAAAAATGCAGGGTAATGAAGTACAAATGACATTCTGGTGTGTTCCTACTTATCTGTTAAAAAGAGAGGAATTTAAGGAATGGGTAGTGAAATTATTAGAGTGTTATTAGGGAAGACAGACATTTCTTCAGAAGGGATATCTAGGGAGTAGGAAAAATGAAAATGCAATTTGAAGTATGGAAGAAATGAGAGTGAAAGATGGGAAAGAAGGTAAATGAGTAGTTATTGAGAGAAGCGGACACAAAAGCACTGCAGAAGCAGCAGCATCTCACAAAACAAGAGGCGGAGCAATTGCGTGTTAAAGGAAAAAAATAATAAGCAGGTGTTTAGGTGTTAAGAAAGCACTTTTTGTAACTCCAGAGCACAAAAACTCTTAGAACAGTGACTTAGGCAACAGAAAGTAGAAAAGTTTGTTGTCAAACATAGACAGCCTACAACAAACAGAATAGCTAGAAATCCTGCAAAGGTATTAGAGATATTTTGGAAAATTCTGTGAAAAGTTGTACAAAGCAGAGGAATGGAGAAACCAAGAAAAGGCACAAATGGAAATATTCACGAAAGACTTGGTTATCTCAGTGCTGGAGGAAGATGATGTTCAAGAACTAATAACCAAGAAAAGAAGGGATGCGACAAAAATAATGTATAATCAATCAAGGAAGTCTCCAGGAGCAGATGGCATTCCTGTAGAAGTCTGGCTGGAAGAAAGGGATAAAGATCTGGAAAGTTTTGTTTAATAACAGTTTAAAATGAGAGACAGTACCAGCATACTGAAAGAAAGTTCTGTAACTATATTACCCAAAGCGAGTAAAGACCCTTCAGCCACAGCATTGTGTGGCCAACTTCAATTTTAAATCATGATTATAAAATGTTTACACATATATTAGCTATGAGAATGGCAAAGGTGCTGCTAAAAAGTGACAAGATAAGCATCAATATGGTTTTATGGAGAGGAGGCAAAACATTAGACAATATTAATATAACAATGATAATCCAGGGGACAGTAATATGTAAGGAAATGTAATTGTGATGGGTCTTGACAGTGATAAAGCATTCAATACAGTCAGTAAGGCAATGGTACTACTTGTGTTCCTTGACAGAATAATAAGGCTAATAAGGAAGCTAAATGAAGGGTCAATGGCAATAATTAATGTGAGACTTTCTCTCCAACAAGCTGTCTTTGAATAGAGGAACCATGTTGGAATATCCACTCTCCCTTTTATTTACTTTGCATTTAGAACTATTAGCAAAGAAAACAAGGGACTCAAAATCAAGTTTAGAACTGGTATGATATTCAAGAAAAAATAGCTTTATTTCCAGATAATATTACTTTGTCCTTGACATATCCAGAAATTAACATTTGATTTCCATGCTGCAGAGCATTTTTTAAACACAAAATATCTTTATTGAATTATCATTTATGACATAGGCAATCATACATTTATATAAATGAAAATAAACCAGATACTGACATTTTCAGTTGCAAACATTATACATCACATATAATATTCTACACAGCAATTTCAAGCATTATATAATTCATTCAATTCCTACCTTCCCTTAAAACTCATTCCTCTTTCAAAAAACACTATTCTGCATACATTGTTCCCACAATTCCCATTTTTTTTCTTTGTAATTTGCTCAAACCTTTTTCAAAAGATCTTACTTCCAGTTCTTTTACCTCAGGTACTATATTCACTACCTCTAGTATGGCTCATTTAGACTTTGATTTCCATTTTCTAGTAACTGCTTTTTCAGCAGCCACCAGAATTAAACTTAAGGCATTGCTATGTCTAGGCAATTCCAATTCGGTATCATAGCTCGAAAAATAATTTCCTTAGTTACACTAATTTCCTTGCCAAGTATTTCTGACAGTAGTCTGCGGGCAATTTTTTTTAAGTCTGACAACTCACACTAACATATATTCCAAATTATCTCTTTCTTCCCCATCACACCTCCAATATTGGCAATCTACCAGAGTAATAATTCTTTGGAGTCTCCTTGGGGGTATAAAAATACCTATGCAAACACTTGCAAGCAAAGATCCCAAACCTACTAGTGTTGCTACATATTTGGGAGCCATACATACATACTCCCATTGTTTCCTTCTGAATTGCTTATCCAATCTCTCTTCCCAACCCTTTCTAACCTCCTCTGATTAATTCCTATAGTTATCATGCAATATTTTATAAGTACTTCATTTTATCATGTCCCCATAAATATGAATACTACTGAACCAATTTATGTGTGGTTACACAGTTTACAGCTAATGACTTCATTAATTCTGTATCCTGCAAAAACGTGAACCTGTTCCACAACATCAAAACATCCTTTACTGGTTTTATCACACAAAATATAATCACCTACAAATAAAACCAGCTTTTCTTGACTACCATTCCAATTACATCCTTGAATTTTGGAGTCCCTTATTTTCTTTGCCAATGGTTCCAAATATGACACAAATAATAAAGGAAAAAGAGGGCACCCACACCTGGCTCCTCTTTTTAAACACAACTAATCACAGGAGAGCTCCCCACAATTTTTTTGCCTCTGATCCCTTATATATCCTACTAATTAACTTTATTATTGTGTCAGGGAATGCAAATGCTTCCATTGCCTTGCTCATAAAGTCCCAGCTTACTCTGTCAAATGCTTTCTCTGCATCAAGACTCACCAACAACATTGGTATTTTCTTACATTCTACTTCCCTCTGGATCATCACTGTTCTATTAATGCTGTCAAATGCTTGCCTCCCCTCAGAAAACCATACTGATCCACATCTATCAATTTTGGCATCTTTTGCCATTCTTTTAGTTATTATAAACAACCATTTCATAATCATGGCTTACAATCAAAATGGGCCTATATGAAGCTGGAGCTGATGGATCTTTACCATCTTTAGGTATTGCTGCCACCACAGCTTTCTTCCAGGATGTTGGTGCTTCTCCTCCTTTAAAAATACTGTTAAACGCTTACAGTTCTTTACTACTTTCTTCCCCTACTAGCTTCAAAGCTTCCACAAGAATATCATCTACTTCCAAGACTTTCCTGTAGCCTGGTTATACATTACCATTTTTATCTCATCTCCTTCAATCCTGTTAGTAATTGAGCCTCATCCACCTCTAATCTTGGCATATTTAATTCTTCTATAAACATTTCTATTTGTACTTTTTCTTAACTTCCACATTTCTCTGCTTTATAAAGATTTTCATGAAATTTCTAAAATATTTTTAACATAGCTCAAGGATCTCTGGTTATTTTCCTTGTTACAGGCTCCCTAAGCTTGACAACAACCCTTTCTGCTTTCTGTTGCCTTAGCTGTTGTGCTAAAAGCTTTTGTGTTCTGGAGTTATTATCAAAAAACAATTGCTTAACAACAACCTCTCTAAACTCATGAGTATTATTCGGGTAGTCCCTTATTTTCTTTATCACTCTGGAGTTGCACCTCTTATTTTTCTGTGAGATTTCCCCGTATTCTGCAATACTTTAATCTTTGTCAGTCCATCTGCATAATTCTTGTTACTTAACCATATCTCTTTCTTTTATTTCTACCCTTTCTTTTGTGTTCTGGAGTGATTATCAAAAAACAGTTGCTTAATAACCTCTCTAAACTCAGGAGTATTATTCGGGTAGTCCCTTATTTTCTTTATCACTCTGGAGTTGCACCTCTTACTTTTCTGTGAGATTTCCCAGTATTCTGCAATACTTTAATCTTTGTCAGTCCATCTTCATAACTCTTGTTACTTAACCATATCTCTTTCTTTTATTTCTACCCTTTCTTTTGTGTTCTGGAGTGATCATCAAAAAACAGTTGCTTAATAACCTCTCTAAACTCAGGAGTATTATTCGTGTAGCCCCTTATTTTCGTTATCACTCTGGAGTTGCACCTCTTATTTTTCTGTGAGATTTCCCCCTATTCTGCAATGCTTTAATCTTTGTCAGTCCATCTGCATAACTCTTTGTTACGTAACCATATCTCTTTCTTTTATTTCTACCCTATTTTTAAAATCTACTTTGATTTTATCCTACTCCCTAGCTATATTTTCTGAAGAAAACTCCAGAATAATTTCTTCTACCCATTCCTTAAGTTCCTCTCTGTTTAACAGATAGGTGAAGGCTACTTTCTCATTTTTAACTCAATACCCTGCTTTTTTATTTTATTTATTATAGGTGTGTGATCTGAAATGGTTATTGGATATATATCAAAACTTTCAATTAAATGCACATGTTCCTGTGAAATAGAAGTGTTTGAGTAGCCTAGTCCAGTTTTTGTACCTTGGGGAATAATATGTAAATTCTTTCTGAGCTCCTGCTTTTAAATTCACATCTTCAATACCAAATATTTTCATAAAAGTTCATAAATGTCTTCAAATATCTACCCTCATTTGCTATATTTTCCCTTCTAGGCACTCTAAACACATCCTCAATGCTGCAAATGAAACTGCAGTCTCCACCTATAAGAAATACTCCCTGCTGAAAGAGGATTACTTCTCCCAGAATTTCCTTAAACTCCACTGTTGCAGTTTCAGATGGAATTTAAAATCATACCAGCATAATCCCTTGGTATTGTGGAGCATATTGAGACCGTTTTCAAGTCTTTTTTGAGATATAAAATAAAGATAAAACAAATGCAAAGTTATGAACCCACACATGAATTAATTCAGCAATACCCATATTAATATGGACATGGTAAGATGAAGTACATTTAGGTGTATGGAAAAAAAAAGTTTCTGTAATTACAGCTAAGAACATGTGCGAAGAGAATAAAAAACCCAACACAAAAACTGAGAAGCTATAAACTTCTGATTATGGATACAGATAGTAAGGAACAAGCAATGAAAATGTTACATTCATTTTAGTTTTATACACAGGGTGGGTAAATTTTATCAGCCAGAAAATGTGGGGATGACAAAGAGTTGAATGAGTTTACTTGGTAGGAGAAGATAGCTCGGGTTAGGTCTGGTAAGCTGACTTTCTCCACAGAACAAGGAGATTTAGGATTACCTGATTTAAAGGGATACTTTAGAGCTACACAGGTAAGGCTCATACACATAACTTAAGCAAAAAACTATAAATCAATGTGGAATAAATGATGGTAGTGTGTGTGCTGGAGGTCAAGAAATAAGGACAAAGTAACATTTTGTATGTAGGTCGTTAAGAATAACCACCACCATACAGAATTTTACATTCAAAAGTTGCCAAAGTATTTTAAAAACTAAAGCAACACTAACAGAGAAAGGAAATATTACCAATACTGATTACTGTAAGCAGAGGTATAAAAACAGGCAAGACAGTGACGGAATTTTCTGGAGAAAATTAGCAAAGGAACAAAGGTACTAGAAGCAAATAACTAGGGACGGTAAGGTAACAGACTATGATGAGACAAAGCAGAAGTATGAACTGCAGGTTAAAGATCGATATCATTACCTGGTAGGAAAAGTAAGACATAGAGAAAGGTACAGGAGGAGTGTTAAATTAAAGACAAACTGGAGTAGATGTTTACTTTTATCTAGAATAGAACCACCTGTTAAAAAATAATTATTATGGTATATAAAATACTGCATGATAATTAGACTGGGAATGGAAACTGGAAAGTTACAAAGGAATAGTGGGAGGATATCTATCTCAAGTATGCAAAAGATTCCAGAATGCTTAGAATTTCTGCACAAAATTGTTTGCACAGCTATTTTTTGTACCTGGTAATTCTTCAGGTAAACAGCAAATGCTGGAGGTGTGATGGAAAAGAGAGAGGTAACTGAGAACATGTTTTAGGGGAATGTAAAGTATGCACAGATTTTAAAAATTCCATACAGAGTACTCTGCCAGAAATACTGGGGAAAAATTATTGTAATTAAGGAAATTATACTTTTGTGCTAGGATATAGGATCTGAACTGATTACACACGGCAGGACAAAACCCAATACTGAGCAACACACTTCTAAAATAAAACGGATAACCACATCAGCTGATCTACAAGGAGAGGATGCTGGATTTAACAAGAATTCACCGTATACTAAAATGTTATTCCTAAATCCAGATTAAGTGCTTTCAAGCACAGGGACTTGATCAGAATCTGCACTTTTTTTTTCCTGTGGTTATTTTTTTTAAATACCTTTATTAAATTAACACTTAATACATAAGCACAAATACAAGCCATGTAAAAATTTTTTCCATTTACACACACTACACATTTTCTTTTTAAAAACGGTCTTCCAATCCAACATTACATAAAGCACTCAGTTCCTGCCTTCCTTTAAACCTCATTTCTCCTACTCAGTATTATTCTGGATGTATTGTTCCTACAAATTCCATTTCTATATCACATACTCCATCCCTTTTCTGAAGATCCATCTTCCATTTCTTTTATATCTTTTACAACACTCAATATTTCAGATACACTTGGTCCAACCTTTTAAGTCAATTTTCTAGCAATTGCATTTTTGGCAGCCAACAGAAATAAACTTAATAGAGCCTTACTATGTCTAGGAAATTCTGAGCATGCATCCCAGCTCAAAAAGAAAAATGTCCTTATTTATAACCATTTGCTTCCCCAATTTTTCTGGTAGAGTACTATGTAGAGATTTTTTCTTTAATCTGACAACTCGTTACACTCCCAAAAACATGTTTCCAATTACCTCTTTCTTTCCTATCACACCCCATCTGCTATCTACCTGAGGAAAAAGTCTTTCAAGTCTGTTTGGGGTATAAAAATACAGAATAGTCGTGTAAAATCTTACCATAACCATAGATGTCCTTCTGTTCCATGTTGCAGATTCCAAACTCTTGGGTTATCCTCTGCTTGCTACCTGAACATCCAGCCAGTATACAAAAGCTTGTAGTCAATGCTAGGTACGTGGAACGTCTGATGTTGGCCTAGGGAGTGTGGGCCATAAAAGTGACATCTGCATGTACCTTTCCTCAGAACTTTTCTGCCACCAGTTGATAATCAGCCCTTTGTGCAGTCTTCACCATCGGATCTTCAAGTTTCTAAGATAAGTACCCCATTGGGGCAGTTTCTGAGTCCTTTTTGTCTCTCCATGTCTGTTTAGATTATGTGTCATCCAGGAAGGGAAACAGATGATATTAGGGCCAAATTGCAGGATGCACTCCTGGATAACTCTGCCCTTTTTGGATCTAAAGTGGCTGAGCTACTTATGGCCCTTCAGTTAAAAGGGAAAGAACTGCAAGATTTAAAACACCTGCTTGACTCCCCTACACCCAAATTTCACTATCCCTCAAATATCCAGTTCATGAGAAGCCACTCTGTCTCAGCTCCCCATGCCAGGACAATAAAGGGCACTAGGAAACAGCAGACCCCTTCTAAGCCTGCTCAAACTCCTGCCCAGAAACCTCCCTTTCGGAACAGGGCAGGTAGCCTGTGACTACCTGCCTTCACTGTCACCCTCCCCAGACTCAATTCCTCTGTCTCTAAGGCTCTCTCATAACCTTCCATTTGGCAAAACATCACCTCAGACAGGTGGGTCTTTTCCATCATAGAAAAGGGTTACTTTATGACCTGGATCATTTTCCCTTCTTCCAGTGGGATTCCCCAACCACCCAAAGATCAACTTCCATTTTCCAGCCAGTCATAGACAGCCTCCTTTCACAAGGAACCATACAACTGGTTCCTCTGGCAGAAAAAGGAAAGGGATTCTATTCCAGACTTCCTAGTTCACAGAAAGGATGGACCTTGAAAACCTATCCTGGATCTCTCTCACCTCAATCTTTTCTTACAGGTACCACCTTTCCTCTGCTTACCCTTCAGACCCTCTTTCCTTTTGTGATACCTCAGGGATTTCTAGCCACCTTGGACATAAAGGAAGCCTACCTCTAAATCCCTATAAGGTCCAACTACAGGAAATATTTACGCTTTGCTGTTAGTTCTTTACCTTTTCAGTTTTTGGCCTTGCCCTTTGGACTCTATGGCTCCAAGGGTCTTCACCCTGGTCTGGCGCCAGTCGTAACTTATTGCAGGGTCCAAGGGATTACATTTTTCCGCAAACCTGGACGACCTCCTGATTCAGGCAGAATATTCCAAATCCCTACAGACCCAACTCCACCAAGTCATCTCAGTCCTGCAGGCACTGGGATTCAACATAAACTTTCCAAAGTCCAACATGAGTCCTTCCCAGGACCAAGTTTTTCTAGGCTGCAGGATAAAGACAGACGTCATGGGGGCATTCCTTCCACCCCAAAAAGTAGAAACTCTGAGGCAATATCTGGCCTCCATTCTCAAACCCACTGCTTTGGCAGCCAGACAATATCTCAGACTACTGGGTCATACGGCTTCCACTATACACATGCTGCCTCTGGCAAGACTCCACGAGGAAATTACAATGGTAACTGAAGTCCACATGGACCCAATACTCGCACCCCCTTGGACTTTGGCATCCCCTTCCTTTCTTCCCTAAGGAAGGAGATTTACTGGTGGATGAACCAAGTCACACTCAATCCAGGGCTTCCATTGCAACCCCTTGCACCAGTCCAGGAAATGTACACAGATGCCGCAGATCTGGGCTGGGGGTCTACTCTCGGCAACCTGAAAGTGTAGGGTACCCGGCCACACACCTTCAGGTGGGAAGGCTACATCAGGGAAAATATAGCTATCCTATTTGCCCTGACCTCCTTCCTTCATGCTCTAAAACAAGGACCCCTGAAATTGTTCACAAATAACACTATAGTTCTATGGTATGTGAACAAACAGGGACGAACCAAATCTTATTTGCTTTGCAGACGTGCTCTCCAAGCCTGGAACCAGGCAGCCCAACATTGAGTCTTCCTGCAGGCAGTTTACATCCCTTCAGCTCAGAACAATCAGGCAGACACCTTGAGCAGGTCAATGTCACAATCCCAAGAATGGATGCTTCACAGACATATGTTTCTGGACATTGTCCACAAGTGAGATACACCACAAATAGATCTGTTTGCCTCCCCTCTGAACAGACAGTTGCCACTATTTTGCACAAGGCTTCCCAGTCCATTAGCAAGGGCAATGGACGCCTTTTCAATCTCATGGAAGGGGATGTTTTTATATGCATCCTCCCCTTCAAATAGTCCTGCTGAAGATACAGCAAGACAAACCCAAAATCTTGCTGGAGACCCTCTTTCGGCCAAAACAGCATTGGTTCCACCTCCTTCTGCATTTAGCCAGGGACAATCATCACAAGTTACCTTACAGAGTGGATCTTCTCATACAGGACAAGGGATCCCTAATCCATCCCCATTTGGAATTTCGGAATCTAACCCTGCGGGTGATAGAATTTTGATCCCTTCTAGACACCTTTACACAGAGGACATGCTAACAGTCCTGCAGGAGGCCAGGAAACCTAAAACTAGGAGATCTTATTTGTCTAAATAGAAGAGATTCTCTATGTGGTGTCTATAAAGACAGCTACACCCATTTCAAAGTGAGGTTCCCTTAGTGCTGTCCCATCTGTGTGAACTCCTGCAAGTAGGGGGTGGCATGTTCCTCTGTTAAAGCACACCTTGCTGCTATTTTAGCCTGTCTGCCTCTTGATCCCCCTCTAGCTTCTCATCTCCCTCCAAAGTTATTCCTTAAGGGAGTATTACACCTCAGCCCCCCCCCCCCAGAAGGCTGGATCCACCTCCTTGGGATCTGAATTATGTTTTAGAGAAACTCATTGTTGCCCCCTTTGAGCTAGGTTCGAAGGCATCACTAAAACATTGTACCTGGAAAACTGTACTCCTTGTGGCCCCTAACATCAGCCAAAAGAGTGTCAGAACTCCAGGCTCTCATGGCAACTCCTCCTTTCCTCATCTTCTAAAAGGATAGAGTGACCCGAGGACCAGCCCCTCCTTTATGCCCAAGATGGTCAATGAGCCATCTTTAAATCATGGTATCCACCTGCCCACCTTTATTCCTCACTCCCAAAATGACAGTGTATGTCTTGCATTCCCTTGATGTTCACAGACAACTGAGATTTCACCTTGACAAGACTAAGGTCATTAAAAAATCAGAGCAACTATTTGTCTCCTTTCACCCCAGAGCTCTGGGAAAGGCGGTGACAAAACAGACCATTTCTGCTGGGATTTCCAAGGCTATTTCCTTCTGTTACAAACTCCACGGGAAGCAACTTAAGTCTAAAATTAAGGCTCACTCCACTACACCTATGGCTTCATCAAGGGCCTTCTTCTAAGGACTAGACACGGCATCCATTCTGGAGGTAGTTACATGGACATCTGTCCATACCTTCACCAAACACTACAAGTTGGCTCACATCTCCAAATCCAGAGCGAGATTTGCTAGGACAATCCTTCATAGCTTCACAGAGAACAGTTCCATACCACCACCCCCTTCTTCCCTGTGAGTTTTGCCACTCACCAAGGAGTTTGGAATACTGCAACTTGAGAAAAGGACACAGAATAGTTGTGTAAAATCTTACCATAATCACAGATGTCCTTCTATTCCATGTTTCAGTATTCATTCCCTCACTCCTTCCCCCTTTTTTCCATCTAAACTGTTCTTTCTTGGATGGCACAGGACTTATACAGCTATCCTGGGACTGGGGTCAGACTAGGCCATTCAGTTCCGAGGAAAGGTATGTGCAGATATCACTTTTATGGCCCACATTCCATAGGCCAACATCAGACATCCCATGTACCTAACAGGGGCTACAAGCTTTTGCATACTAGCCGGACATATGGGTAGAAAGCAGAGGATAACCCAAGAGTTTGGAATACTGCAATAAGGAAGAGAAGGACATTTATGGTTATGGTAAGATTTCACACAACTATTATGTATTTTTATACTCCAAGCATATTTAAAATACTTTTTTGTCAGGTAGATAGCAGATGGAATGTGACAGGAAAGAAAGAGGTAATTGGGACCATGTTTTTGGGAGTGTAATGAGTGGTCAGATTTAATAAAAATCTCTAGATAGTACTCTATCAGAATGGTTGTATTAAAGAAATGATTATTTTTGAGCTTGGATGCAGGATCTGAATTGCCTAGACATAGTAAGGATCTATTAAGTTAAATTCTGTTAGCTGCCAGGCAATTGCTAGAAAATGGACATAAAAGTCTGGACCAAGTGTATCTGAAGTATTGATCATTGTAAAAAAGCAAAAAAAAATGGCAGAGAGACAGTACAGTTTTGTACCTACCATAAATGTAGATGTCCGATAGGTATGCATCTGCAGTCATCACATATGGGTTGTCCTGCCTCAGGCAGCCCTTCGGTCGGGCGGATTCCAAAGTCTGGGTCTGGCCTCGGCTGATGTCGCACTTTCCCCGACGTCAGAGCGTCTGGGGTATAAAAGCATCAGCCGACGCCATTTTCCTCAGTTTTTATTGCCCCAGATGCCAGGTGCCCTCTAAGGAAGGCTAAAATTTTGAGATATGCATTGCAAAAACAAATCCAAACATGCACAGTACTATAAAAACAAATACACCATAATAGATCCCCCCAGCTAGCTATAAGAGGGGTAAGTACCCAAAAAGTATACCACAGAGGGGAAGGAGGGAGGGTAAACCTGACTGCAGATGCATACCTATCGGACATCTACATTTATGGTAGGTACAAAACTGTACTATGTCCTTCAAGGATGCATCTGCAGTCATCACATATGGGTAGAAAACCATAGCCAATCTGGGGGTGGAGGTACTAAGTAAAGGATGGTGTAGCTAAGATACCCTGCAGGACTGCCGTAGCAAAGCCTGCTCTGGATCTGGAATATAAAGGTAAATTGTAATGCTTGGCAAATGTATGCACGGAGCTCCATGTAGCAGCTTCTAAAATGTCCTTGGTAGCCACCCCTCTTAGGAAGGCTGTGGTGGTGGCTGTGGCTCTCGTGGAATGAGGTCTAATGTCAGCTGGCACAGTTTTTCCATGAAAGGAGTAACAAAAACAAATGCAATTTCCTATCCATTTTGAAATTGTCTGTTTGGAAATTGCTTTTCCTTGCGCCCCAGCAGCATATGCTACAAACAGCTGGTCAGTCTTTCTGTAACTTTAAGTTCTGTCCAAGTAGTAGCGCAACTGTCTGTGTATGTCCAGGGTGTGCAGAAGTTTCTCCCCTTTATTTTGTGGTTGTGGGAAGAATGTAGGCAAGTGAATAGCTTGGTTCAAAGATACCCTGGATACCACCGTTTGGCATAAATGTAGGATTGGTCCTCAATGAAACTCTGTCCTGATGAAAGATAAGAAATGGCTGTACTGCCATTAGAGCTTGTAACTCAGATACTCTTCTTGCTGAGGTTATGGCCAGAAGGAAGGCAGTTTTCCAAGACAGAAACTGTAGATCTGCAGATGCTGCTGGTTCAAAGGGAGGAAGTGTTAGTTTTTCCAACACGAAGTTAAGGTCCCAAGTAGGTAGAGGTGGTTTCCTTGGAGGATTGATGTTTTTGATTCCTCTTAGAAACTGTCTCAGGAGAGGATGAGAGAAGACAGGTGGATTAACATTGTATTCTGCTGAAATTGCTGAGGCATGTATCTTAATGGAAGAGTAAGACAGGCCGTTGTGGAACAATTCTGCCAAATATTCCAGTATATGTGCCATGTTCATCACTGTCACATCTAGGCCCTTTGTTGTGTTCCAAGTGTGAAATCTTTTCCATTTTGCTGAATATGCCTTTCCTTGTGGAAGGCCGTCGATCTTCCATAATGATATCCTTCACTCTCTGGGATAGCTTATCCTGAGGAGGAGTCATGGTATGTTTCAGGCAGTTAGCTGCAAGGTTTTCAGGTTGGAATGCAGAGTCTTGAAATTGTGCTGCGTCAGTAGAAGTGGCCATAGGGGGAGAGGCCACAGTTTCGTCTGTGACATGCTCTTTAACAGTGGGTACCAGTGCTGTCTTGGCCAGTTTGGAGCTATCAGAATCACTCTGGGCTGCTCTGCCCTGATCTTCAGTAAGACCTTGGTCATTAATGGGAGAGGTGGAAAAGCATACACTGTTAGAGCTTTCCAGCTGAAAGAGAGAGCGTCCACTTTCCATGCTTGTGGGTGGTATGTCCTTGAGCAGAATTTCTTCAGTTGATGATTGTGGGGGGAGGCGAACAGATCTATTTATGGCCTTCCCCATGATTGTGTTATGAGTAAGAAGATGTCTGGGTGCAACATCCATTCGTGTGCATCCATGATATTTCTGCTTAAGCTGTCTGCCAGTATATTGTCTTTCCCTGGCACGAACTGGGACTGCAGTTGTATATTGAGTTTCAAGGAAAGTTCCCATAGATTCACTGCCAGTCTGCAAAGAGGGTAGGAATGGGTGCCTCCTTGCTTATGTACCACATAACTGTGGTGTTGTCTGTCCTTATGAGTAAGTGGCCTTGATGAAGAAAAAGTTTGAAGGCCTCGATTGCTTGTATCACTGCTAGCATTTCCTTTTGGTTTATGTGCATGCGCAGCTCTCTTTGTGACCATAGCCCTTGGATACATCTGCCCTCCATGTGTGCTCCCCAACCTTGGTCTGAAGTGTCCGTAGTGATGGTTTGGTTGGCTTTTGGCTTGCTGAAGGGCAACCCGCTGTTCGACTGGCAGGCTTGAGCCCACCACAGAAATTCCTTTTGGAGGCATGGAATGAGTGGGATCAAAGTTTCTAAGCTGTGACTGTGCTGAGTCCATAAACTCCTTAGGTACCATTGTAATTTTCTCATATGCAGCCTTGCTTGTGGGATCAGAAGAATGCAAGATGCCATGTAACCCAGGGCCTGCCGGATTTTCCTTGCAGTCAGCTGAGTTTGTCTTGTCAGATTCTTGAAGTAATCCGGTAGTTGTTTTTGTTTTTCTTCTGTGAGAAAGGCCATTTGGGTGGTTGTGTCTAGATCCGCACCCAGAAAAGTTATTCTGTGGGATGGAACAAGTCTTGATTTGTGGATGTTGACTGTATATCCCAAGGCCTGCAGTAGGTGGATGGCATAATCCAAGTCCTTTAACAAAGTTTGCTTGCTGTCCGTTTGTATAAGGCAGTCGTCCAGATATGGGTAAATTTGAATCCCCTGAAGTCTGCAGTGTGCAATTACTGATGCCAGGCATTTCGTGAATACTCTGGGCGCAGTATATAAGCCAAAGGGCAATGCTGAGAATTGATAATGCTCTGACCCTGCAAGAAATCTGAGGCGTCTTCTGCAACTTTGTCTGATAGGGACATGCAGGTATGCCTCCTTGAGGTCTAGAGTCACCAGCCAAGACCCCTTGCCCAGCATGGGAAGGAGTTGCTGTAGAGTCAGCATTTTGAATTTTGGCACAATGAGGTAAGTATTCAGTGCGGACAAGTCGAGAATAGGCCTCCACTGATTTTCTTTTCTTGGAACAAGGAATAATCTGGAGTAAAATCCTTGGCCTTGTTCTGAAAGAGGTATCTTTTCTATAGCTTTCATTTGTATTAAGTTGGAAATTTGTTTCAAAGCCTCTGCCCTCTGATTTGGTGGCAGGTCTGGCATGCCTTTTCTTTTTGGCAATGTGTGGAAATGGAACCTGTAGCCTTTGTCTATTTGCAGTGTCCATGTGTCCCTTGTAATGCTGTGCCAATTTTTTGAAAATAAAGAAAGCTTTCCCCAAAGGTGCTTCAATTGAGCCCTGGTCGGAGTCAAAACAAAGTCATTGAGTCTGTCCTGGTGGAGCAGTTGTAGTTCCTGCACTACCTCTCTGGTTGGGAGGCTGCCATTGACGGCCTCTGTAGGAGCCTCTAGCTTGCCCTCTACCTCTGGCACGCCTATTCCTGCCTCTCTGAGATCTGTCCGAGTCCGGAAAGGACCAATTCTTAGTAGGCCAATTTCTGCTGAATCTCGGTGGTTGGACTTGCAGAAAGTCTTTGACTGTTTGCACAGATTTTGCCTTTTCTTCAAATTTCTTTAAAACCTCTTGAGCCGTGGAACCAAATAATTTTTGCTTTTCCATAGGAGCATTCAAAAGCTTAGCTTTAACATGGTCTGGCAGAGATTGTTCCTTCAGCCAGGCATGCCTATGTATGATTGCACCTCTCATAGCTGACCTACATGAAGCTTCCAATGCATCATAACCACACTGTAAGAAATGGTTACTAACCTGCTGGGAGTTATGTACCAGATCCTGAAGGGATTTGCGATCAAGGAGTTCAGAAGAAGACAGTTTCTTATGCAAGTCATCTAACAAATACTCTTGGTACTGTATCATATGAAATTGACAATTTAAAGCCCTCATGGAAAGAGTTGCAGAAGTATACACTTTCTTACCCCATCTCTCTAAAGCTCTGGACTCCCTTTCAGAGGGTAGAGGATTTCTAGCAGTGGCAGCTGCAACCCCTTTTGGGCCCTGGGAAATAGTTTCTGGATCAGCAGAGTGGGCCTTGTACAGGTGTAGATGTGAGTCCGGGACCCTGTAGTACCTATCAGGTTTGGCAGGAGCCGGAGGGAGAGAGTCAGGGGCTGTACTAGCATCAGAGTACACATCATCAATAACATTCAATACAGGAGGTATAGCTAAAGGCCTATGCTGAGGTAAATGTAAAAAGGTCCTTAATCTCTTTCTAGAATCAGAGAATTCCTGACCCTGCCATTGAAAATATTCTCTCATAGAGTGTAATGTCTCTCCAAAGGAAAACTCCTCAGGAGGGGAGGCCAAGGGAATAGATTCTTCAGCATCAGAATCCTCGTAGGCCGAATAAGCCTCCTCCTGGTGGTCTGACAGAGTAGAGCCATCAGTGGACTCATCTGAGGAGTGGGGGTCAGAGGGCTCAACCCTGGGCCTTTTGTCTGGAGGTGGTTGAGAGCCCCTGTCCGGATGAGGTTGAGAACCTCTAATTAAGGAGATAAGATCCTCTGCTAAGCTAAGAATCTGAGAGCCAGTAGAAGGTCTCTGAGAGGTAACCTTGGGAGGCAAAGCTTTAGTAAGTTTAGCAGCTTTAGCCCTAGAGAAAGCCTTAATGGACATGGATGCAGGAGGTCTGGCTGCACCACGTGCAGGAGTAGATTTGTCTAAAGGAATGGTGTCCGAAGGTTCCTGGACACCAGTTTCAGAAGGTAATTCAATAACCGACTCGGCCGGGGCCTCCGGGGCCGAGGTAGTCGGTTGTGCGGTTTTGGTAATCGGAAGTACCAAGGACTCTGTTTCAGCCGAGACCGAGACACTTGCGGTAGGCCTGACCGTGGTTTCAGCCGAAACCACGGCCCGCGTGTGTCGGTCCTTGTCCTTCCGTTTCTTAACTAAATGCGAAGTCGGAGTCTCCGACGGCATCTTGTAAGCAAAACTAGCCCCAAAGAATTCCTCTGCAAACTCCGACCGACGTCTAAGAGTTCGTCAGTTGAAGGAAGCACAGGCTGAACAGGCCGAGACGTCGTGGTCTGGGCCTAGGCAGGGGAGGCAGTAAGAGTGGAAATCCTTATGAGGTATTTGTTTCCCACAAGTTAAACAATTATTAACTTTATCTGACATCTGCTGAGGCAAGAAAGAGTCCCCAACGGGGTACTTAGCTTTTTCGAAGTCTTCGGTAGCCGAATCACAGGAGCTGGCAGACCGGCACTTGCGAACTGCTTCTGCTTCGGGCACCACGCGGCAAGAAAGACTGAGGAAAATGGCGTTGGCTGATGCTTTTATACCCCAGACGCTCTGACGTCGGGGAAAGTGCAACATCTGCCGAGGCCAGACCCAGACTTTGGAATCCGGCCGACCGAAGGGCTGCCTGAGGCAGGACAACCCATATGTGATGACTGCAGATGCATCCTTGAAGGACATCTTCAGAAAAGGGAAGGAACATGTGATATAGAAATGGAATTTGTAGGAACAATATATGCAGTATAATATTCAGTAGGAGAAATGACGTTTAAAGGAAGGCAGGAATTGAGTGATTTATGTAATGTTGGATTGGAAGACAGTTTTTAAAAATAAAACGTGTAATGTGTGTAAATGGAAAACATTTTTATGTCGGTTGTCCGGGTCAGGATGAAACAGACAAGTCTTTGTGGGTTCTGTTCAAGCAGCTTTATTATGTACAAACACATCAGGATTGAGGCTTAATAACTTTAACTTGGATAAACTTATAAACAAACTAGCTATTACACTCAAACATGCTCTCTCTCTGGCTGCACTCTCAAAATGGCACTGAAGCTAGCATGTGCTTGCGATTTACATGCACGTGCCATCCTTGACAACATGCTTCTTAAACATACAGCGCACACACACCCACACACACACACACACCCACACACACACACACACACACACACACACTATTCTACATCCTCAGTCTTTGAGAAATAAGTCATGCAATAGTGATGACATCGGTTGACATGCAATCAATTCAAATCATTCTTTGTCATGCAATTATACAGAACTAGATACATATATACAATTATGTCCAGTCTGCTGTATATTTCACACTAAGCCTGGAAATCCAACCAAATTAGTTCTAGCAACTGGAACTGTCTCTGCTGAATGTTCAACTTTAGGGACATCAAGAATAGAAGTAGAAGTTAAAACAGGTTCTGCAATAGTAACATTGTCTGGATTGCTCTAAGATCTAGAGTCTGTATCACAGGAACAATGCTGCAATCTCGACTCTGGTATAGGAATATGATGTCTGATTTTGCCTGTACTCCACACCCTCAAATTCTACGAAGTAGGACTTCAGCTCGGTACATATACTTGATTATTTGACCAATCCGGTAGAAACTTTTCGCCATTTGTATCCACACTGTCTCTCCTTTCAAAAGACAAAGAAACCTACTCAATTTATCATAGCTGGACGTCTGGAAAGAACACTTTCTAAATAATTGGGCTCTAACTGTTCTGCTGTTCTTAGCTTTAGGCCTCAAAAAACTGGAACTAATAGGCAATGTTGTTCTGGTTTGCCTAGACTGAAGTCTCTAAGCAGCTGAGTCAAGTACATCATCACTGGGTATGTTTCTGAGATTAAGTAAATTCAAAAAGACGTCAGTATTATCACGGTTTGACCTCTCAAGTAATTGCTTTGCAATCTGTACTGCACGTTCAGCTAGTCCATTTGACTGTGGATATTCTGGACTACTAGTAACAAGTACAAAGTCACATTCTCTTGCAAATTTAGGTAGTTCAGGAACTTGACTTGGCTGAAGTGGTTCTCTTTGTAAATGTGGTTTAGTACTATTGCATACTGAACAAGAAGAAAGTACTTTGTCAATGTCTTTTACTAGAGAAGGCCAAAATACTAGTTTTCTAACCCTTCTTTTGGCAGATTGAGAACCTGGGTGACCAAGATGCAAAATCTGGATATATACATGTTGTAAGGAAGCAAGAACAACGATTTTAGGACCTTTGAAAATAACATCTTCCATCAACATCTCATCTCTGTAAGGAAAATAAGTTTGCACTTCAGATGGTACACTAGATTGCTTTGATGGCCATCCATGTAGTGGTTGAGCTTTTGCAAAATTGGATCACTCTTTGTATGATCTCTCAGCTCAAGTCTCGTGGTAGAAAAATTACGCACTTCCATGACAAAGTCAACATTCTCTGCATGAAGCTGTTCCGTTGCATTTCTGGGCAATCTGGATAAGGTATCAGCCAGATAAAGATTTTTGCCTTTTATATAGACCATTTTGAAGTTGTACTTTTGCAATTTGAGCCTCATTCTTTGTAATCTCGCTGGAGCTGAATGCATAGCCTTCTTTAAAATAGTAACTAGTGGTTGGTGATCAGTTTCAATCTGAATAGCTCGACGATAGATATAATTGCGAAACTTTGAACATGAAAATACTACTGCCAAAAGTTCTCTCTCAATTTGAGCATATTGCATTTCAGTTTGGGTAAGTGTTCTAGATGCATAGGCTACTGGTCTGCCTTCTTGAAGAATAACCTCGCCAAGAACAAATTTTGATGCATCAAAGGAAAGAGTAACTGGTTTATTGACATCATAGTATCTTAATGTAGGTGGGGTGGCAATTTTCTGCTTAAGTTCTTGAAATGTTTTCTGGTGCTGTTCCAACCAAGACTGTGTAACATTTTTTTTACATCAGCTCTCTCAAAAGTACTGTCAACTCAATGAAGTCTGGTATAAACTTGCCTAGTTTACCATTATCTGGTGCTGGTATCTCAAGAATGGCTGCTTGCTTGGACAGGTCTGATCCCAAGCCTGTGCTGGTAAATAAATGACCTACATATGTAACTTATGTTAGTCTAAATTTGCAATTTAGAGGATTGAGCTTTCAGTTCACTTCACATGCTCTGACTAGAACTATCTTAAGTTTCTGTCATGCTCTGCTTCACCACTGCCTCCAACAAATAAATCATCTACTATTATGACACAAAAATAATCTGAAAAACATTTACTTCACTGCATGCTGGAAGACTTCACTTGCAGAATTTATTCCAAATGGCATCCTTAGGAATGTATACCTGCCAAACGGGGTACCAAAAGTGGTCAGTAATGAGGATTTCAGATCAAGCATCACTTGCCAAAATGAACTTTTTGCATCCAAAACAGAAAAATCAGTGGCATTCGGTATTAGGGCTGTAACTTCCTCGACTGTATGCGCTGGATGATGTGGTCTCTAATGCTTTGTTCAAATCTCTTGGGTCAATACATATTCTAATTTCGTGCAAGCCTTTCTTGTGGGTAGCTACCAAGGACGACATCCATTCAGTTGGTTCTGTAACTGGACAAATTACACCTTGCTGCACCATTTTATCCAACTGAGCTTTGATTTTATCCTGCATAGCCATCTGAACTTTTCTTGCTAGTCTGACCACTGGACTGACCTCTGGGTCTAACTTCATGGAACAGACAACTGGAAGTTTGGCTAACTTGTTATCGAAAATATCAGCATACTCTAAGAAAACAGCTTCAGAAAAACTGGAACTAGGATATGTGCATATATGATGAACTTCTTTGGTAAAAGAAAGCAGATTCATTCTCAAACCATCTAGGAGACCCAATAATGACTGCAAAGGTCTTTAGACTCCATAAAATAAGCTGCAACAGTTCCTAACCAAATAACATGAAAGCACTACTGAGACTTCAGTTTGAAATTTCTTTATCTCCATAGGCAACAAGTTTCTCACAACTAGCTACAACGAGCTGTTCACCAGCTCTCACCTTAGCAAATGTGTCTGATGTAACATTACAGTTTGAACCAGTGTCTACTTTGAGCTCGGTGGATTTACCATTGATCTGGACAGTACAAAACACTTAGTTCTTTGCCAACAAATTCACTACATCAACCTTTTCACCAATTACTGATACAACATCAACACAGAAAGTAGAAATGCAGCTCTCTATATGATCGACTTGCTTTTTGAGTGACCCTTCTTTATAACTGTGTGAGGTTCACTTGAGTTGCAGAACTTTTAAAATGGTTCCTTTTTTTTTTTTTTTTTTTTTTTTTTTTTTACACTTATGGCATTGCTGACCAAATGCTAAGCATTTCACTCTTTTGGACTCAAGACTGACACCACAATTGCGACAGCTAACAATAAAGCTGGATTTGGGTTTTGCTGACTCACCCTTGTACTGCACTGAGCAACTATGTGGTTTCCCATGAGAAACAGCAGGGGCTGTAGCTGCCATGTGCCTAGTCCTGCTTCTGCCAGCCACATGTTGCATGCTGTCTACATTCGCTCTGGAGCCTGGTGAAATTATTCTCGTATCACTTGCAAACATACTTGTGTGCCTTTCTGTAACTTTACGGATTTGACAAGTCTCAATACTTTACTCAACTTTAAATCGCTGTCATGAAGCAAAATCTTTCTCACACCAGCACTATTAATGCCACACACAAGCCTGCCCTTTATCAACTCATTTTTTATGTCGCCAAACTGACACGTTAGCTTTGTTTCTCAGGTCAGTTATATAAGCTGCAAAAGTTTCCCTGGATTTCTGATCTATTGTGTAAAACAAATGCCTGTCTAATATAATATTTGTCTGGAGGATACACATCTCTCTGAATTTGCACTTCAAAGTACTCCCTTGATTCAGCCTGTACAACAATAAGAAGGTTTTTACCTTCTCCCTCATACTGCCGGTGCATATACAAATAAATGCTCTCTTTCAATGGCCTCTGACCCAGCTAGGTTTAGCAAAATCAATGCCCTAGTGCATGCAACTTTGTCAGAATAAGCTGCTTGTATAAGAATATCGTACTCTTGCTCAAATATTCTCCAATTCTCTGCAATATGTTGATCAAATATAAGTGGTGAGGGTTTTCGAAAGCCATCTGCCATATTAACACATACCAATGAAGGCTTTTGCAAGTATGCACAAGCACATACACATATGCCAGAAATTTATGCCAGTATTTGTAACTTTGCAGAGTGGTACAACAAGCCTCTGAATAACTGAACTGTGAAATAAATCTATCGGCCACTGTGATACTCTTGAAATTACTGTACTGTAAAAGTCACTTCATATCACTTTAAGAAACAATTCAAAATAACTGCACTTTGTGAATAAACAGTACACAGCACACAAACTTCTCCACAATGGTGATACTTTGCTAAGTAACTCTTTACAGTGTAAGAAACACTCTGTAATGACAGACTTTGCAAAAAGACACGCAGCACAGGAAACTTTCTGAAATGTCTGTATTTTGACTATACCTCATAAAACAGTTGCACTTTGTACACAGATAAATTCTTCAAAATAAATGTACAGTAATATGCACACACTGTAAGCACTTTACACACTTTGAAATACTTAGAATAACTCTAATTTTGCCCTGAATACAATGCAAAATAGTAGTTATGCCAAAACAAAGTACTTTGCCAAAAAACATGCAGCTGCCTTGCTTTATTTATGCTTAATATGCCCTCTTTTGGCCTTATTATATACATTTTGCTAGTTTAATCTTTTTTCATTCCCACTGTACTTTTCTTGTGCTCATTTTACTAAACATGCCCATTTTGTTTTAAACATGTTCGTTTTGCAGTTCCGAGGTAATTCCAAATCCCTTATGTGCTTTTCTGATAATCATTTTATCAAATATCTTAATTTTAAACATTTTGTTTAATTAATACACCTTTTGTGTCTCTCTTGTTTAATAATGCGGTTTGTGCCCTTGTAATGCTCCGTTTCATCTTTTTTATAAAATAAATCTTTCGTGCAAGTTTTCATTACCTTTGGTTCATTTCTGGCTCCTTTTCCTGCTCATTTCACTTGGTTTACCTTCACTGTTAACTCTGCACCTCGTAGCTCTGAAAAGCAGTCTCGCTTGTCCAGTCAGGATGAAATAGACAAGTCTTTGTGGGTTCTGTTCAAGCAGCTTTCTTATGTACAAACACATCAGGATTGAGGCTTAATAACTAACTTGGATAAACTTATAAAACAAACTAGCTATTACACTCATACATGCTCACTCTCTGGCTGCATTCTCAAAATGGCACTGAAGCTAGCATGTGCTTGCTATTTATATGCACGTGATGTCCTTAAAACGCTTCTTAAAGATACAGCACACACACTTTATTCTAAAGTTTACATGGCTTATTTTTATTTTCCATTAATGTAATTCTGCCTATGTATTTAAGTGCTAACTGAATAAAGGTATTTAAAAAAAAATAACTACAGAAAAAAGTGCAAATTCTGATGAAGTCCTGTGCTTTAAAACACAATCTGGATTTAGGAATAAAAGTTTAGTATACAGTGAATCCTGGTTAAATCCAGCATCCTCTCCTTGTAGATCAGCTGATATGATTATCTGTTTTATTTTAGAAGTATGTCGCTCAGTATTAGGTTTTTGCCCTGCTCTGCATAAACAAGTCAGATCATATATTCTAGCTCAAAAGTAAAATTTCCTAGGTCTATACTATTAAACTGACAGCTGATTTGATCGAATACGCAAATGTCTACACCAGAATGTCGAACTGCAACTTGATCGAGGTTTGTAAAAGTAAAAAAAAAAACATAGAATTGTTACAGTTGGCCAGCTTCACCCCTTTGTGTGTAATTAAAGTTGCCACCCATCCCGTTGTCAGCGGGACACTCATGGGTTGAGGCCTCTCATCCCGCTTCCCGCAGTCACCAAGCGTGGGACTTTAAAAGTCCCGATTTTCCCCTTTGAGCTTCGCGATCACAATTCAAATCAATTGCCGTGGAAAAGCTGAAAATACTTCGTTTTTCCACGGCAATGCAGCTACGTCACCACCCGGACCTGCAGTTAGAGGGATTCTCTGCTAGGTCCGGGTGGTAATGCAGCACAGTAATTGGCTGCAGGCATTGGAGGGGGCGGGAACTTGTTTTGAAGAGCCCCATAAAGGTCGCAGCTGCAGAGCACGAAGCTCTATAGCAGCTGCGAAAGATCTGATTTCTATATCCAGCCAGCCAGGATTGAAGCAAGCCAGCCAGCCAGCCAGGATTGAAGCCAGCCAGCCAGCCAGGAAGGAAAGAAAGAAGCCAGCAAGGGAACCTGCCAGCCAGGGAGCCCGAAGCTCTATAGCAGCTGCGAAAGATCTGATTTCTATATCCAGCCAGCCAGGATTGAAGCAAGCCAGCCAGCCAGCCAGGATTGAAGCCAGCCAGCCAGGAAGGAAAGAAAGAAGCCAGCAAGGGAACCTGCCAGCCAGGGAGCCTGCCAGCCAGCCAGGAAAGAAGCAGCAAGGGAGCCTGCCAGCTAGCCCAGCCAGCCAGGAAAAAAAGCAGCAAGGGAGCCTGCCTGCCAGCCCAGCCAGCCGGGAAAGAAGCCAGCAAGGGAGCCTGCCTGCCAGCCCAGCCAGCCAGGAAAGAAGCCAGCAAGGGAGCCAGCCAGTCCAGCCACTGCTTGAACAACCAACTAGCCATTTCAGCAGCAAGGAAGCAAGCTAGCCCAGCAATAACTGTGAGTGGTAAGTAGATAATTGCATTTTGTGGCTTTAGTTATTTAAAATGGGAATAGTGTTCTTTATTTAAGTTGTTAATGTTTAGAGGTAGATGGGGATGTAGTATGCAGTATTTAAATCTGTGCAGTGGTTATTTTGAGACTTTTGAGTACTAGTTTAACATGGGAATATATTGTGGTTTAATTTTTTTAATGTTTAGAGGTAGATGGTGGGTGCAGTACGCAGTATTTAAATCTGTGCAGTGGTTATTTTGATATTTTTGAGTAGTAGTTTTTAAAGATATAAAACCTTAATGTACATGTAATTGTTATTATTCTTGGGGGTATGATTTGGAAGCATTACTTTTAAAAGGCTGAACTGTGTATAGAAGTTGTTTGTTTCTGTTGGGGGGCAGTGAAATATAAATTTAGTGTGACGCATTTCTACTGTCGTAGCTTTTTCTGGGTATTGTCTGTTTGCAGATAGGAAATGTTCGAGCATAGTTTGCACTTTTTTGTATGGAAATGTGCGCTATAAAGCTGTTTTCAGGAAGTTACAATATACTGTTTAGGTAATTTTTCCTGTTCCTGCAAGTCCATGTCTATGTGGTACAAGTCTACCTTTTGAGGGGGAATGTTAACAGTTAATGTAATTCATTTATTATTCTAGTAGGTACATGTTGCCAATTTGCCAAAGCTGTTTCAAGATTGTTTTCATTTATACTTGTGTGCATTTAATTTATTATGCATTTTTAATAAGGTTAAAATGTACTGCTTTGCTTGTAATGTGAATATGGGTGTGTTGCTTTTACTTGGGCCTGTTTATTGCATTGCTGTGCTGGATTAATTGCTATGTTTTGAGGTAAAAGGAGGCCATGGAGTCTGCTGTACATTGTAGTTTATGTTACTTCTCTTGCAAGAAGTATTTTTAAAAGTTAAAATGTGTATGGACTTTTTTCCCGTTTATTTTTTTTTTGTGGATGGATGCTCAGAAGTTAATGCAATGTATTTGAGATTGTGCTAAACCATGTTGTTGTTACAGGGTAGTTTGCGTCTATAAGTAGCAAAGTTTGTATTTTGTGTTTTAGTGATGTCTTCAACATACTTACTTACTGTTTTCATTATAATCCGATTACGACCAGTGCTGCTGTTGGGCATGATCATTAATAGATCACTGCGCTGTGTAAATTAGTGCCATACATTTCTTAACTGCTGTGGTTAAAAGCTAAATTAGGTCTATGGTATCCACTGTGCATTCTCATTCATTTTACTGTTTTTTGGTTCGGTGAATGTGGTTAACTTTTTTGTCTTGAGGGGTGGGGTGAGGTGGGCATGTTCAGTGGTAAAAATAATGCATTTCATTTTCTACAAGCTGTATTAATGTTAGTTTTCAATGGCCAAAATGCCCCCTACATTACCTCATTTACTATTTGACCTTTTTCAAACTGTTTTTAAACTCTTTTTTGCTCCATTCCTCAGTAATTTCGCATGCCAATGTTTTTTCAAGCCAGTTCTTTCACATGCCAATGTGTTTCCAGCCAGTTCTTTCACATGCCAATGTTTTTCGAGCCAGTTCTTTCGCATGCCAATGTTTTTTGAGCCAGTTCTTGTGTGCCAATGTTTTTTCAAGCCAGTTCTTTCACATGCCAATGTTTTTCAAGCCATTTCTTTCACATGCCAATGTTTTTTGAGCCAGCTCTTTCATGTGCCAATGTTTTTCAAGCCAGTTCTTTCGCATGCCAATGTTTTTCGAGACAGTTCTTTCGTGTGCCAATGGTTTTTCAAGCCAGTTCTTTCACATGCCAATGTTTGTCAAGCCATTTCTTTCACATGCCAATGTTTTTCAAGCCAGCTCTTTCATGTGCCAATGTTTTTCAAGCCAGTTCTTTCGCATGCCAATGTTTTTCGAGACAGTTCTTTCGTGTGCCAATGTTTTTCAAGCCAGTTCTTTCGCATGCCAATGTTTTTTGAGCCAGTTCTTTCGCATGCCAATATTTTTCAAGCCAGTTCTTTCCCATGCCAATGTTTTTCGAGCCAGTTCTTTCGCATGCCAATGTTTTTCGAACCAGTTCTTTCGCATGCCAATGTTTTTCGAGCCAGTTCTTTCGTGTGCCAATTAAGCCCGTTCATTTGTGCTGTGCAGCAGTATGTTACTGAACCCTACTAACAGTGTTTGTAAATATGTTGCATATCAGGTAAGTACAGATTCAAGCATGAAGAGAGCAGCAGTTTCATCACAGTCAACCATCAGCAAGAGAATGTGCAAGTGGCAGGACGTTTGGAAAACAGAATTTGACTGGATTGAGAGATGCACTGATGTCAAAGCATTCTGCAGGTACTGCAAGAGAGAATTTCTAGTGACCCACGGTGGAAGAAATGATGTCGCACGACATGAGGCAACTGAACAACATAAGACTGCCATTCTTCAAGCTAAATCCACTCACCTGATGACAAAGTGGGCAAGGAACGCAAACCTTGAGGGACCAGAACTTAGAATCATTGCAGCAGAAGCCTCTGAGGTTTCCCATGCTGTTAAGCACAATATTTCGTATAACAGCTTGGACTATGCAGTAAAGTTAGCCAGCCAGTTGTACAGTGACTCAGACACTGCAAAGAAACTATCTTGTGGCAGAACCAAGGCTGAAGCCATAGTTGAAAATGTTTTGGGACCACACTCATTGGAATGCCTCCTGCATGACCTTCAAAAACCAGGTACTTCATTTGCAATTTCATCAGATGCTTCCAACAAGGGGAACATAAAATTATTTCCCCTTGTTGTGAGGTATTTTTCTAAAGAAGAAGGGGTGGTGAATGGCCTTTTGGACTTCTATGAAGACCCTGATGAATCGGCACAGGCTATTTCACAGCAAATTTCCAACATTATGGAAAGGCATTCCTTGCCCTGGAACCATATTTCAGCTTATGGGGCTGATAATGCCAGTGTGAACTATGGGAAGAAATCTGGTGTGTATACCAGATTAAAACAAAAGTGCCCATCACTCCAGAAAGCTAACTGTGGTGCCCATATCATTCACAATGCAGCCAAAAAAGCTGCAGCACAACTACCATACGATGTGGAAGCATTTGTAATGAGTCTTTTCAGCCACTTTTCCGGTTCTGCCACAAGGACCAGAGAATTGAAAGACTTCTTTGAGTTTTGTGGCATGGAATTTGAGAGTCTGTTAAGACATGTGCCAACAAGGTGGCTGTCACTACTCCCAGCCATTGAAAGAGTAGTGAAAAATCTCCCAGTGCTCCAGTCCTATTTCCTCTCTCAGGGAGAAGAGGAGACCCCTCGGGAGATATGGCAGTACTTTTCAGCTAATGAACATGGTGAGAATGAATTGCCTATACTGCACCAGTACTATTTGCACGTTCTCTGTGCTGTTCTTGTTGATTTTAATGAACATATAAGTACATTAGAAAAAGCAGCACTTACTGCCATGGAAACTTTTTGTGTAATGGTCTCTCTGAAGCAAAAACTGCAGGCAAGAGCTGAAGGTGCTTTCTTTGGAGGGAAACTTAGGGCACTTATGAGCACATTAGACAGCACTTCTGCTAACAAACTGAAAAGAGACTTCATTGTGTTCTTGGAGACAGCAGTGAAATACCTGGAGCAGTGGTTTGATTATACTGAAAGCAACTATTTGTTTACACTATCTAAACTATCTCTAAATGAGCCCTTTGCCTTCAGTGACTTGCTTAATGTGACCACTGCCCTGAGTCTGCAGGATGTAGATGAAGATTATCTTTTTAGGGACTACTTGGCAATTAGGCCCTCTCTCGAACAGTTATGTAAAACAAGCTTGACCCCAGGAGAGAAGTGGCTGAAGCTTTTCAAAGAAGGGCCTGAACTGACTACACTCTATCCGGTAATTGCTAGGGTTTTATCTATACCGCCCTCAAACGCATTTGCAGAAAGAATTTTTTCATTGGTGAAAGGTAAATGGACAGATGTGCGAAACCGATGTAGTGTGGACTTGTTAAAAGCTGAACTAATGATGAGTGTAAATTACCGGATGAAATGTTGTGACTTTTACTCAAAATATTGTTTCAAATTGGGCCCTTCTTCAAGCCATAAAATCAAATTCAAAATACACTTTTAAAAAAAAGTGATTTATTGTGCTAGTGTGCAGTCTAAAGTACTAGGATGCAGTTTGTAATTTTGTGTTTTTCTTTGTTTAGCATTAATTTGCTAGGGTGCATATGTAGTACTAGGGTATGTAGTTTTGTGTTCTTTGCTTTAGCTTTAATTGACAAAAAGTCTTAATTTTATACTTGGCTTGTATGTGGTATGTAGATTTTTTTAAGTTTTCTTTCTGAATAGCAATGGTTGGTTTATGAATTTTACTTTTTAAATAAACAAGTGTCTGTTTAATGAGTAGTGTGTTTTTAATTCCTTTAAAGTTTATTTATTGTTACAACTGATTAGTGTGTGTGCAGTAATAGTTCACTTCATTTAAATGGTTTGAGTTTTCAGTATGCTGTAATGTCACAATGTTGCATCCATAACTAATACTGCATCTCCTTTAACAACTCTGGTGATGTGGTGGGGTGTGGCCAGTGTCATGTTGGCCACACCTCTATCCTGTTGACCACACCCCCATGTCCCACTTTGCCCTTGTTAAAAGGTGGCAACTCTGTGTATAATGCATAATGAAAAATGTAAGCACCAGTGTTGTAAGTGAGGAGAGAAATGTGTCCATTACTATAACAAATAATGATCTAACTAAAGAAATAGCACCTAACGCAAACTGGAATAATTAGACTGTGTGGTGCATTAGACTTTTACACTGTTAAATTACAGTTTTAACAGCATAGCTATAGCTCGCACAAAATCAGTGGAACAGTATTCGGTCTTTCTCTGCAAAACTGCTTGCATACAAAGTTGCCTGTCAATACTTTTCCACTTCTTATGTGATGGTGGGCAACCTGCCAACTGTAACATTAACTCATTTACCCTGTTTTGTTCACGTACCAAAACATTAAGTTTGGCTGGAATATCTGACACACGCCTACCCAATAGGCACCTGACACGTCTGGGCCAGACTTCAACATAATTTTGAGTACGGGGAAGTGACAAATCATTTATTTAAACAGGAGACATTCCAAAATGAAATTGGAAACATTGGCGGGAACCTTGAAATATGTGCAGATCTAGTGTGCTGCTTTCATACACGTCCTAACACATACACTTCAGCAAAATACGGCAGTAGTTCTTTCCCTTCAATAGGGAATGTTTCTGATATACTGTTAAAAGTGTTGACCACGTCATCTTCCTGTATGAAAGCTAAAGCTATAAGTTTCTTAACAGCTAAATGAAACTGTACAGACGTTCCATACAATGTAGACAAGCCTAGGGATTGTACCTTTCGCCAAACAGCTTGTACAAAGTGAAACAAACAACCCTTGGGTATTACCTTATGGAAGTTAGGTCTCACACTTCTAATAGCTGCCGTCTCAAAGTCAGACAATACGTATTCTACTGCAGCCTCTAAATCCACAGATAACAGCTCATATACACAGTCCCACAAGTAGTTGTATGCTTTATATAACTTTATGGACATTAAACAGTAGACCAACGGTAAACATTTACTGTTACCACCTAAAGTTACCATACCATGGATAGTATATAGTTGATGGCAAAGCCGACCTTTTGTTAAATGTACACCATCCATGAACCAAATTGTGGATGTACACAGATCTTGCAAGTTCTCTTTAGTTGAGAACACCAAAACATCTAAATTGTTACTTAGGTCAACCTTGTGTTTCTGTATGAAAGAACCTTCTTTTAACATACACTCAGTAACATTTACTTTACTTAAAGGTGTTGAAGCCATGGTATAGGTAAGCATCTGTCTACGTCGTACACAATTCACCTGTTGCAACATGGAACATCTAGATGGCAGTGTTGGGAGTACTTTCAACAGATGTAGTTGCTATAATGTCATCTACCACCAACGTTGGTGTACTTCTAGACAAATGAGCTGTTTACTTTAATTAATGGCAAGTTATATTGCATTCTACTTCACTAGCATCTGATGCATGTGAATGTAAAACAGACTTCAGTAACATTTCACCATCTACTTGCTTGACAGTAATTGCTCTACCTTTGCATTTACATGGTAGTTTCAGCTTACAGCACCAGTACCTTCGATATTTACTTGTCTTTTCTAATGTGTAGAGATAGCCATCTATATGTAACATGTCCCTATTTTTCTGAGTTCGTACTGTCTCATAGTAGTTACCTAGAGTACCAAGGGCTACAGGCAAAATGCTAGCCATTTTGGAAATGACACTGAGTCGAGCGCACATGGGTAACATCATCCTTATCTTATTTATAGCAAATGTGTACTGTATCCTATCAACATTTAAACCTTTATTTCCTCCACATGTGGTATGTTCCATTTAGTATACTTTCCAATTAAATGTATTCCAGTATGTCTACATTCTATACGATTACAATAGAAGTCTATAATTACGGTATGTACGGCTGACATAGGACATTACTGTACGTGGTTTGGCCAACTATGGAATTTCGTTCTTTTGATTTTCAAGATTTTCAGTTTTCGATCAAGTTGCAGTTCGACATTCTGGTGTCATTTGCGTATCCGATAAAATCAACTGTTGATTTAATAATATAGACCCAATTTACTTAACTACAATAATTTTTTCCCTAGTATTTCTGGCAGAGTACTCTGTCTCTGCATGGAATTTTTAAAATCTGCACATACTTTACATGCCCCTAAAACATGCTCTCAGTTGTCACTCTCTCTTCCATCACACCTCCAGTATTTGCTATCTACCTGAAGAATTATCTGAAGTCTTTCAAGAAAGATCCTGAACCTTTTAGACTGTGTTGCTTATTTGGAAGCCATACATATGCCTTCCTACTGTTCCACTGTTAAGTGATTTTCCAGTCTCTCTCCCAATCTTTTATAACCTCCTCTGACTGATTCTTATATTTTTCATGTAGTACTTATATTCCCTACTAAATATCCCCATTTTCTATTCTAGATTCAGCTAAAAACTACCAACAGTACGTCTTTCACTTAGGACTCCCTACCCCTTTCTCTCTGCCTATATTCTGATATCAATCCCTGATAGCAAAGGCAGTCTCCAACCTCCAGTCCAAACTTCTTGGCCTCATCCCACTCTACTACCTTTTCCTCTCATTACTTGATCCCCATACCTTGGTTCCTTTATTTTATGGCTATTAGTTACACACAGTAAGCCCTTACTAAATGTAATGCTATTGGCTGCCAAAAAAAGCAACTACTAAAAATGGAAATCTAAATCTAGTCTAACCGTTACTGAAGCAACGAATAAAGAAGATAAAAAAAATGGATATGGGTTCTACAGAAAAGGGGAGGAGCAAATTATATAGAAATAAACAGAATTTAATGAAACAATACATGCAGAATAATGTTCAGGAGGAGTGAAATAGGTTCATAGGCTGGTTTTAGGCTAGCTGCCCTTGCGGGTCATTTGAAACACTGGACAATTTTAAATAGCTAATCCCATGTAGTTACAGATTTGCTTTACCCATCCCATGGTTGATAACTACACATTACCCTAATGAAGACGAAAATAAATGGGATCATACCACAGTTAATTTGAGGGGTCTAATGGATGGGTTACAGCATTCGGGAGCCGATTCTTTCCATTAGTAGTACAGGGGGTCATTTCTGAGTTAAAGTTTCTGATTCCCATCCACAGAGCTAAGTTGCGTTTCCTCAAAAAAAAAATTATTTTCAATTAAAATACCATTTACATAATATTTTTAAATACCATTTTAAAAAACTATGTACAATATTTACAACAGCCTGACTTTCAATTATATACACTGTATGTTATTAAATACAGAATTAACAGATGAGTTATCAGAGATACAATATTGATTATTGCAGTGTGTTCAACAACGATATAACTTTCTTCCAAGGATTATTTACCATTGGCCTGGGATAGATTCGTAGCTCTTTGATTTTTATTTCCATCGATGCAGTTGACTTCAGTAAAGTGTAGAATTCTTCCAAGGTCGGGGGTGTATTTGAATTCCACCTTCTGGTTACACATTTCCTAGATATAGCAAGTATTGTCCATAACAAATACATATTTGTCTTACTCGGGTAGGGACCTTCATTTACATTTAGTATAATCAATGCTTTAGTTAAGGTAAAGGATTCATTAAACAGAGCTTGTAAAAATGATCGATTCCATTCCAATATGATTTAATTTTAATACATTAATAAAAATATGAATCTAGTCTGCTTTATTTGACTTTTCACACATCCAGCAAAAACCATTTGTAGTAGTACTGATCTTTTCAATTCTATCTGGTGTTAAAAATGCTCTATGCAAGTATTTCCAGCTAAATATTTCCAGTACTGTGTGTTAGAGGTGTAATTAACTGATAGTAAGATGTTAGTTTTAATTTCTTCTGTTAACTGCAATGACTGACCTTTTGTTAAGAACTGCCAGTATGATGGTTTGGGACTTGTTTTATATGTTATTAACTCTTTACATAAATTTGAAATGGAATTTTTCTTTTCACAACTATTATATATAAATTCATACAGAAAACTTATTAGATCTGGAATATCTTTAAATGAGGCATTATTAATTAATCTGCATAAATCTTGAGTGTACATTAGAATGCTTTGTAAGGTTAACCAGTCTTGTGTTGGAATATTGTAAGCAGTTTTTATATGTATATCTAAAACATTTAATTTATTTACACATTGAAACCAGCATAAGAATCCATTTTGTTCCCAGGAGGTTAATGTCTTCCTATATATTTTGTGAGGATAGTTCTTAGGGATGGTAAATGGGGTTAAAAGGTCAAACCAAAGTATGAGATATATGTTTGCATTGATAAGTTTCCTAAATGAATTGATGTAATGATTAATCAGTGTTGTTTTAGAAGGTTTTGTTATATTATTTTGTATACTTATGCCTAGTATGTACCAGGGTTTGTTTGATTTGTCAAGTAAATTTTTTTTAACAGAGTAAATTCATTTGTTAATATAGCCATTAATTCTTTCCAGTTGGCAAAATAATTTGGGTTTATCCAGTCTATTGTAGTTTTAAGCACAGATGCTTTTATATACGTTTCTATTTCTGGGAACTTCAATCCTCCTTGTTTCCAGGGTCTAATGTGACGAGTTAAAGCTACTCTATTCTTTTTTGGATACCATAAAAATTTTATTAAACATGAGTTTATTTCTTTAAGAATGCATCTTTAAGGAATTAACTCTACTGCTAATGCTACATACAGTAATTTTGGCAATAAGACCATTTTTATTAATTGCAATCTGTCTTCAAAAGTTAATATAATTTTGTTCCACTTTTCTATATATATTTTTGTTTCAATAATGTTTTTATAATTTATTAATATTGTTTTGTTTATATTTTTGCATAACACTATTCCTAAATAATTTAGTGCAAGTTCTTGTTTTCCTATAATGGATTTAGCTACAACTTGTAGTTATTTTTTCTTGTTTAAAAATAGAAATTTTGATTTTGATCTATTAAAGTGTAGACCTAAAACCTTATAAAATTTCTCCATTACTTCTTCTAGCTCTCCTAATGATTCTCTGGAATTTGATAGGGTTAGTAAAATATCAACAGCTAAAAGCATTACTTTAGACATGTACTGGTCATAGACTTCCATTCCTTTTATTCTTGGATTATTGTGCATTATTTCTACAAGTATTTCTATAGCCAAAGCAAATAAAATAGGAGAAATGGGGCATCCTTGTTTAGTACCTTTCATTATATGGATAGATTCTGAGGTGAATGGACCTAATTTAATGTAGGCCAAGTTATTAGTGTATATGTTTTTAGTAATAAGATGAAGGGAGGAGGAAATTCAAATAATGCTAAAGATTTAAATAGATATTCCCAGTTAAAGGAATCAAAGGCTTTTTCTATGTCTAATCCAATTACAAGTGTTTCTCCATCTTCTTTATTCACATAATCTATAAGAGTAAGTATCCTTTTAATATTATCATGTGTGTGCCTGTTATATAAAAATCCAGTTTGATCATTATTGTCTTTGAAAGTGGGATTTTCATTCTGTTAGCTAGGAATGACAAATATTTTGCAATCATTACTCACTAATGATACAGGTCTGCATCAGGTACAAAGGTCTGATGGTTTATTTTAGAATTGGCATTATGAGAGAATATTTCCATGAGGGTGGTATTTTTGCTTCTCACTGGACTTCTAGCAAAGTTTTATGAAAAAGGGAGATTACTGTTGAAGGGAAGAGTTTGTAAATTTCCGTAATTATACAATCTATCCCTGGAGCTTTGTTAAATTTACTTTCTTTTATCTTGTCAACAATTTCATTGTAGGATATAGGTTTTTGTAGGTCTAGTTTTAAATTTTCTGGAATTTTTTTTATTGATAAGGTTTGTATCTAAGTTTATTTGGTTGGTATCTAAATCTTTTTTGAAGTGTTCCACATAATAGAACCAAAATGCTTCAAGGATTTCTCCTATATCTGATACTTTCTTTTCATGATATATACTACTAATGTTTGCTTTAGACTGCATTTTAATTCTTGTAGATAAGTTATGTAGATATATGGGGGAGGTGGCTAATGAGTTTATTTTTAATTTTTTCAAGGCTAGACGAGTTTTGCGTGTTAGAATTTCATTCTATTTTTTATTTAATTCCTCTATTTCTTTTTTTGACTTCTGAACAATTCTGATTTTTTTTTTAGATTTTGCTGTCAAGAGTCTGGTTTACAAGTCTAATGATTCAGATTCCCACTCTCCAATTTTGTTTTTGTACCAGCTAAGGGTCTTAACAAATAAATACACGTTTAATGAGTCCCAAACCATGACTCTACTGATTTCTGTTGTATTATTAATTTCAAGAAATAATTGTATTTCTGACAACATCCAGGGTCTGAATTTTTCAATTTTCGTGATATATAACGGAATTCTAGTTGAGAGGATTAAAGGTTTAAACTCTATTTGGAGCTTCATTATCAGAGAGTCATGATCTAAGAAGGGGCATGGAACTATTGAGAAGTTGAGGATTTTTGTTTGTAAATCCTGAACTACGAATAGTTTGTCTATTTTGGTTTGTGTTCCAAATCTATGGTGTTTATGGGAAAACAATAAGGATCTACCATCTTTTACTTTAAAAGTGTCTATTAAATGAAATGAATCGAGCCATCTTTTTAAGGATTTTGAAATAGTTGCTATGCGAAAAGACTTCTTGGTGGTTTCAGAAGCTTCTAAAGTACAATTAAAGTTTCCTGCCAGTATAAGATTTCCTTTATAATTGTTGGCAATAAAATCTAGTTTTCTTTTTTTTTTAACAGTTCCTGCTCCAATTCCTGGGAACCAATATAGATTAGCTAAGGTCCACATTCTGCTATTAAACTTAACTATAACAAACACTAGAAGACCTTCTTTGTCTTCATATTTATAAATAGCTTTTGGAATCATTGTTTTTCTTCCAGAGAATTGATGCTCCTTTTGTCTTTGTTCTATAGGAGGATTGAGCTAAGACTGTATAGTATTTAGGGTTCCAAATAATGCTATCATTAGTCTTAAAATGCGTTTCCTGGAGAAATAGTACTTGTGCCTTATTTAGATTTAAATATTTTAGTAAGTTTGACCTTTTATTTGCATTATTTAAGCCATTAGTATTTAATGATAAGAATGTTAAATCCACTTCAAATTACTGTTGAAAGAAACATTTTGCTTCTTTTTTTTATTACTTTGATTATAGTAGTTATACCATATTCTCTTATAACATTGAATGTTATTTTTGTGTGTATAAACTTGGGAGTGTAATTTAATGTTCTTTCTTCTTTAAGCACAAGTAGGGTAAAATTCTGGTCAGGCTTTAAAAAAGTACTTCTATAAAACATTAGAGTATCAAATACAAGTAAATATGAATTTCCCATTAAACATGGAATGAAAGTCATTCCTAATCCAATAGATAAAGATAGATCTATTGGAGTATCACTCATACCTTTAGCCAACAATATCAACTGAGCTCCATATGTTAAATTATTATATGGAAATTTTTCTTAAAAGAGATATGAAATTCCATATTATTCTTGTATTATTCTATAGTATTTTACATATCAGGATGGAATGTTAGTAGTGTAAACAATTATGTTGACTTAGAAAATATTCAATATTTAGTTACCCTTAATAGATCCCAAACATGTCAGATATGTCATTTCGGATAAATTAAATGCAACAGAGAAGCATACACTAAATAAGCCAACAACAAATAGTTTATCACTACAATAATTTGACTAAAATGACTCTGTAGAAGACAATGAGTGATTACCAATGAAATATGAATTTACTGTAGGTGTAGTGTCTTCCTTTACTTTCCCACTCTTCAGCTCAACAACTTCAACTTACACTTATGAAAAGTCAGTGGTATCCTGACACTGAGTAGAGGCGCCCTACATTCTAGTGTGCAGTGCTTTTACATATTTATACATTTACAAAGCAGAGTCTAAGAATGAACTATGATCATCCTGACAATTCCCATCCTGCATAGGGCACCTCCTGCTTCCAGAATGGGTAATCACATCAGGTCTAGAATGAATGTGTAGGTACCCATATGGTAATCAAAGCTTACCTTAGGTAAGTATTAATCAAATAGTGTTTACAGCATCTTAGAGAGTTCTCAGGGCAGTTAGAATACTCTTAAGCCTCTCCTCCCTTGACCAAAAATAGATTTCCCTTCCTTTCTTCCCCTTGTTTTAAATCAGTACTAATAAAAGAAATTCAGCAAACATAGATAAACAGAAATATCATTCAGCAGTCCGTCTTGTACATGACTCGCAATCCATTAAACAAGTCAGTGACTAACATCACTTTAAATTAGAAATCATTTCTTAGCTCTTTAAATTTTCTGATAAAGCAAAAAGTTAACAATAAGCTATTTTAACTAAAAGTGTAAAGCATTTCAATTTTTCCTTGCATGTATACATTTCTACTTATACTGCAGTGTCAACAGCCGTCTTTGAAATCTGTACAATACTTCACTTCTTCAACTCATTCCTTTTTCAATTCAGGTTTTGTTGTCAAAAACGGCAACAATATTTCAAGGGCACAATTAATATTTAGACTGATGTTTCAAATAAATAACTTGTCAGTTTCCAATTGAGTTAGTTTATAATGTATGGTTAGTGCAAATATAGCACGTTGCAAAAATATGTATTTTTTCATGCGCTCTAGAGACTGCCATATGCAAGTGACATATAAATGTAGAATATATACAGCAGATAGCTTATGGATTCAGGTTGTTAAAGTAAGTTATGCTTACTAATCAGTTTTGAGAAACAAAACCAATATTTGCCAGGTAGAACACCCTCGGTATGAAGAACCACAAATGTAAAAAATAGCACATTGTTGAACATGGTTCTTCACACAGTTTTAAGTTTAGTGTATTGGAATTAGTTAACAAGGGAGGCAGATTGGGTAACATTAGGAACCGTACCGAAGAGAGGGAAGGGAAATGGATATTGAAACTCCAAGCCCACAGATTTGGGCTGAACGATAGAATAGCACTCAAACCATTCTTAGCCAGTAGACCATTAAGGCATTAGATACAGATGTTTTTATATATGTACTGATTGTTTTGATCTTATTGATTTGTCAATGGCCTTTAAATGGCTTTTAGTTTTTGTTTTTAAATTATTTTTCAAATTATTTCTTAGTTTCTGATTTGTTAATTAGAACAGGTAGTGATGTCATTCTTTGTATATAAAAACTCGTTATTTGACTGCATTATTGATGTCTGATGAAGCGTTGAATCCAACGTGAAAGCGCTTACCTACTGCAGTTCACCTGTTCGTTTGTATGTTTGTTCATATGGTTTTATTATATTAAATCCTGGATCTTTATAGACTTGGACAGCGTTTTTAATTTTGCAGCTCATGGTGCACTCCTCTGTTTTCTATTTTTTACATTTGTGGTTACTAATCAGTTTCATTTAAGTTCGTAAGTAATTTGGGGACATTTCAGTTGAGTTTCCAGGAATGTGTAGTCCAATGTGAGTAACTGAGTCCACTTTTCCTCATAAACATGTGCCACAATTCATTAAACAAAGCAGAGTCCAACATCTGTCTAATAATCATTATAAACACAAAAAATAGTAATTTCCTAGCTCTTCAAACTTTCTGATATCACAAAATGTTGACAGTAAGCTATTTTAACTAGAAGACTAAAACATTTCAATACTTCCTTGTAAATATACATTTTTACTTATACTGCAGTGTCAAGAGCTGTCTTTGAAATCTATGCATTATTTCACTTCTTTGAAGTCATTCATTTTACAGCTAAGATTATATTTTGTCAAAATGTCAATAGCATTTCAAGGGCACATTTAATATTTAAACTGATATTTTAAATGAATAGCTATCAGTTGCCAAGTGAGTTTGTACAGAGTATGATGTAACTGCAAAAATAACATGTTGCAAAAAGTAATATGTATCTTTTCATGTGCTCTAGAGATTGTCAATTTCAAGTAACATATAAAATTTAACTTTTACAGTGCAGACAGCTTGTGGAATCAGCATGTTAAACTGAGGAATACTTTTTAATCAAGCAGCTACATTTAAGTGCACATGTAGTTTGGGAACATTTCAGTTGCGTTTCCAAGAATATGTAATCCTATGAGGATAAATCATAAAATATTTACAAATAGTCCTATTATGTATTTATTTTACCTGGCTTAGGTTTTTCATTTCAATAACTAAACATAACTTTTTCTTATTATTTGTTACCTGTCAGGCGAAATGCACTTCGCAGGTTCACAGTGTCCTTAGAAACTGCAGCAATTGTTTATTGTTGCTATGGCAACACAAATAGAATGTTAACAGTACATTTTCCCTCTTTTTTTTTATATATATATATATATATATATATATATATATATATATATATATATTTGTTAATACTAAAAGGAAATAATTCAAAGGACATATGTACATGAATGGAACATTTCAGAGTTAATCACGAACAGGTCTCCAGTCCCAATAAGCATAACAGTGACAATCATTAATCTAATAAATATTGTAATTAAGCAATAACCCACGCCTGGGTGTGAGTAATGCTGTATTTACCCACTGTTGGTGTGGTTTGATCACATGGGTGAAGCTAGAGTGGCCAAAGACAACCGTGGGTAAATCCAGCATTACCCACACCCAGAAGATGGTTATTGCTATTATACAATGACATTGTTTAAGAAAAAAAATACTTACTTTTCTTAAATAATGGCATTGTATAATGCCTCCGTGCTGCCCTTCCGCAGCTGTCCAGTATTTTGCAGCAGTTCTGAGATACTGCACATGCGTATGCTTACGCAGTACATCAGAGCTGTGTGTGGAAGCAACGAAGAAAGGAAGATCTCCGTTGCTTTTTTAAATGCGTCTCGCTATGTTAAAAGATTTTAACATAGTGAGATACCTTTAAAAAAAGCAACTGAGAAAGAAAGATCTCTGTTCCCTTTTTTAAAGCTGTCTCGCTATGTTAAACGAGTTTAACATAGCGAGATATCTTTAAAAAAAGCAACGGAGAAAGGAAGATCTCCTTTGCCTTTTTTTTTTTTTTTTTTTTTTTTAAAGATATCTCGCTATGTTAAACTCGTTTAACATAGCGAGATTACAGCAACGAAGCTCTTCCGTTCTCGTTGCTACCTTCTTCTTTCGGCTGCTCCCGTTAGGGGTCACCACAGCAGATAGTACAGTTTTGTACCTACCATAAATGTAGATGTTCGAGTGTTCACCCTGCTGCAGTCATCACACTTGGGTTATCCTGCCGTCAGGCAGTCCCGCAGTTGGCCTGAGCTCCAAAGTCTTGGTCCGGCGTCGGTTGCTGTCGCTTCTTCCCTGATGTCAGTGCGCCAGGGGTATATAAGAGGCATCAGACGCCATTTTCTTCAGTTTTTCTTGCCCCAGATGTCAGGTGCCCCAATAGGTAGGGAATATATATATTGCTATATAAAAATGTACATATAAAAATAAAACAATACCTTCAGGCACAAGAAAATACACAACAGAGGTTGTACAGGATAGAAAGGTACAGATAAGTCCAGCTAGTTCAGAGGGGATGGAGGGAGGATAACCTGGACTGCAGCAGGGTGAACACTCGAACATCTACATTTATGGTAGGTACAAGACTGTACTATGTTCATCGTGTTACCCTGCTGCAGTCATCACACTTGGGTTGAATCCCAAAGCAAAGGAGGTGGAGTTAAACAGGGTTAGAAGAAGCTAGTAGGCCCTGCAAAACTGCAGTGGCAAACCATCTCTAGTCTTAGAATATACAGGTATGTGATAGTGTTTAGTGAAGGTGTGCACTGAACTCCAAGTTGCAGCTTCCAGAATATCCTTGGTTGGCACCCCCAGAGAAAGGCTGCTGATGTAGCTGTAGCCCTGGTGGAGTGGGACCTAATGTTAGCAGGCACCGGTTTCCCATGATGCGTGTAGCAGAAACGTATGCAATGTCCTATCCATTTTGAAATGGTCTGTTTTGAGATAGCTTTTCCTTGTGATCCAGCAGTATATTCTACAAAGAGCTGATCAGACTTTCTGAAAGCCTTAGTTTTATCCAAGTAGTAAAGTAATTGCCTGTGAAAGTCCAAAGAGTGTAGGAGGTTTTTCTCCTTTGTTCTGGGGATTTGGAAAAAAGGTGGGCAAATGAATGGTTTTGGTTTAGGGCCACACTGGATACCACCTTTGGCATAAAGGAAGGGTTAGTTCGTAGAGAGACTCTGTCTTGATGAAAAATGAGGAAAGGCTCCACTGCTATTAGTGCCTGTTGCTCTGAGGCTCTTCTAGGTGAAGTTATTGCTAGTAGCAGGGCAGTTTTCCATGAAAGAAATTTTAAATCAGCTGAAATTGCTGAGGCGTGGATCTTAATAGATGAAAAGGAAAGTCCTTTGTGCAACATCTCAGTTAAATATTTTAGAATCTGAGGAATGTTTGGATCAAGGGGATTTTGTCCTTTAGCCTGGTTCCAGGCGCAAAATCTTTTCCATTTGTCTGAATACGTTTTCCTGGTGCTGGGCCTCCTGGCCTCCAGAATGACATCCATAACAGCTTTGGGTAGAGGTGTTGGCTGGTTGTTTAGGTAATTTGCCATGCAGCCAGGTTTAAAGTCTTGAGCTGGCTGTGTAGAATCTGATTGTCTCACTGAGTGAGCAGGTGAGGAATTTGTGGTAAAATCCATGGTGGGCCGTGGGCCATGTTCCTTAGAATTGGATACCAGTACTGGTGTGGCCAGTCTGGTGCAATAAGTATCATTTGTGGCCTCTCTATTCTGATTTTCAGCAGTACCTTTGCTAGAAGAGGCAGTGGAGGAAAGGCATACACTGTTAATGTTTTCCAACTGAATGAGAGGGCGTCCACTTTCCAAGCTTGTGCGTGGAATGTCCTTGTGCAAAATATTTGAAGTTGGTAGTTTTGGGGGTTGGCAAACAGATCTATGTCCCCATTTTTGAGTTATCATTGCAAATACTTGTGGATCTAGTTTCCCCTCGTGGGGATCCATGATGTTTCTGCTTAAGTCGTCTGCCAATGTGTTTTTCTTTCCTGGCAGGAACTGTGCTTGTAGTTGAACTTGGTAAGATAGTGCTGTGTTCCATAAGGTCATTGCTTGCCTGCATAGAGGGTAGGAATGTGTGCCCCCTTGCTTGTTTATGTACCACATGACTGTGGTATTGTCAGTCTTTATTAGTTGTCCTGGGTGTAAAAAGTCCTTGAAAGCTATAAGGGCATTCTGTACTGCTAGCATTTCTTTTTGATTGATATGCAGATGTCTTTGATCTGTAGTCCATTTGCCCTGAATGCACTGTCCTGCCATGTGTGCTCCCCAGGCATAGTCCGATGCATCTGTTGTCATAGTTTGCCTGGCTGTGGGTAAGGTGAAAGGCTGACCCTTGTTGAGGTGACATGCCTGTGCCCACCATAGAAACTCCTGTTGAAGGCAGGGAATGAGTGGTATCATTGTTTCCAAGTTGTAGCTGTCCTAAGTCCATACGCTTTTCAGGTACCATTGTAATTTCCTCATATGCAGTTTTGCAAATGGTAGTAGTATGCAAGATGCCATGAATCTCAAGGCTTACAGAAGTTTTCTTGCAGGGAGTTGGGTCTTTGTTGCCATTATTTTAAAGTATTGAGTCAGCTGTTGTTGCTTGCCTGGCGTGAGATAAGCCATCTGGGCCGTTGTATTCAAGCTGGCACCCCGGAATATTATGTTTTGTGAGGGCACTAGTTTTGATTTCTTTTTGTTTACTGTGTACCCTAGGCAACTTAGAAGGTGTTTGACAAATGCCAGATGCTTTAAAAGAATGTCCTTGCTTTCTGCTTGAATAAGGCAGTCGTCCAGGTATGGGTATATTTGAATTCCTCTTTGTCTGCAGTATGCAATTACTGGTGCCAGGCATTTTGTGAAGACCCTGGGCGCATTAGATAAGCCAAAGGGCAGTGCAGAGAATTGATAATGCGTTGAACCTGCAATGAAGCGGAGGTATCTTCTGCAATTTTGTCTGATAGGGACATGCAGGTATGCCTCCTTGAGGTCCAACGTTACTAGCCAAGCCTTCTTGCCCAGCATGGAAAGAAGCTGCTGTAGTGTTAACATCTTGAATTTTGGTACTTGCAGATAGGTGTTCAGAATTGAAAGATCCAGAATGGGTCTCAATGCTTTGTCCTTTCTTGGGACTAGAAAGAGTCTTGAGTAAAATCCTTGTCCTTGCTCCTGTGAAGGTACCTGTTGAAAGGCTCTCATGTCCACGAGAGCTGTAATTTGTTTTTGTGCCTCTGCTCATTGATTTGGTGGCAGGTTTGGCATTCCTTTTATCCTTGGCAACGTATGAAAGTGGAATCTGTATCCTTGTGAGACAATGTTTAGGACCCATTTGTCTTTTGTGATGATGTGCCAGTTGTCTGCAAAAAGTGCTAATTTTCCTCCCAAGGGAGCTGCCAAGAGAGATGTGCTTGGTAGTTTGAGGGTTGAGTCATTGTGTTTGTCTTCTGCTAGCTTGGGGCCCGTCTTCTCCTCCTTTTTAGGTAGCAGTACCCTATTGGCGAGGTTTGTAAGGGCCTTGTGACTGACCTCTGCCCCTCGGGCGTCTGTATTTGCCCCTCTTGTGATCTGTCAGAAGCTGGAAAGGACCAGTTTTTTGTTGGCCAATTTCTGCTGAAACGAGGGGGTTGTACCTGTAAAAAAAATCCTTGACGGTCTGCATAGACTTTGCCTTATCTTCCATTTTCTTTAAAACCTCTTCTGCTTTGACACCAAATAATACATCCTGCTGTAAAGGTGCATCCAATAATTTTGCTTTAACATGATCAGGTAGGGTTTTTGTTCTTTTAACCAAGCATGCCTACGTATGACAGACCCAGTAACAGCTGCTCTACAGGAAGCTTCCAATGAATCAAATCCACATTGTAAAGTATGTTTGCCCACCTGTTCAGCTGCCTGCAACAGATCCTGCATTTCCTTAAATTCAGACTGTTCAGAATGTGTGCTCATTTTTTGTTTTAATTGAGACATTAGGAATTGCTGATATTTCAGCATATGAAACCGGCAATTTAATGCTCTCATAGCCAGAATAGCTGAGGTGTATATCTTCTTTCCCCATCTATCTAGGGCTCTGGAATCCCTTTCAGAGGGCACAGGATTTTTAGCCATAGACGCTTTAGCCCCTTTGGGACCCTGGGAAATTGTTTCTGGGTCAGTCACAGGGCTTTTATAAAGGAATTTGTGTGAGTCAGGTACTCTGTAGAATCTGTCTGGTTTGGCTGGAGCAGGAGGTAGAGAGTCTGGATTTAGACTAGACTCCAAGTAAACATCATCCACAATGTCTAAAACTGAAGGGAAAGCAAGTGGTCTGTGCTGGGGTAGTTAAAGGAACTCTCGGAGCCTTTTCTTAGAATCAGAGTAGTCCTGGCCTTCCCAGTGGAAATGTTCCTCATGGTATGTAAAGTTTCCCCAAAGGAGTAGTCTTCAGGGGGAGATGCGGAGGGAATAGAGTCTTCAGCATCAGAGTCTTCATAAGGGGGAAAAGCGTAATCCTGTTCCTTAGAAAAATCTGAGGAAACTGAAACCTGGTCAGAGGAAGCATAATCCTCCTCTTGTCTTGGTCTTATCTGGAGGGGGATGGGAACCCCTGATTAGGGTAATCAAATCTTCAGCCATCTTAAGCATCTGTTTCTTAGGCATGGGACCTTGAACTGGAGACTGATGTACAGTCTTTTTTGGTTTTAATCTGCTCCGGTGTCGGAAGGGCCTAATGAAGATGGCTGCGACGGCCTAGTACACTCCGCTTGAGAATCCGCAGCTGTCTGGGGTTCCAATTCTGCGGTCGTCAGGGACTGCGTAGGTGCCTCACTGAAAACCGGAGAACCAGCGACAGGCCCAGCAGAGGCCTCGGAGTCTGGCTTGGTCCTAGGCTGCCTGTCCTTATCCTTGCGTTTTTTATACATGCTGGTCATCGGCTGCTCCAACGGCATGATATAATTAAATTTTCCTACCAAAGTAATGTCGTGCGAAGTCAAAACAGTGTTTGATAGTTTATTAAACCTAGCACAAAACCGACAACCTGTGATGTCGTGGTCTGGGCCTAGGCAAGGAATACAATAAGAATGGAAGTCCTTATGAGGTATTTGCTTCCCACAACAAATGCAATTGTTAACTTTTTCTGACATCGGACTGAGGCAAGAAAAGGTTCCTCAACGGGGTACTTAGCTTTATTTAAGACTTCGGACTGAAATTCGATTTGAAAATCTCAGGTGTCGGCCGACCGGCACTTGCGAACTGCTTCTGCTTCGGGCACTGCGCGGCAAGAAATACTGAAGAAAATGGCGTCGGATGCCTCTTATATACCCCTGGCGCATTGACGTCAGGGAAGAAGCGACAGCAACCGACGCCGGACCAAGACTTTGGAACTCAGGCCGACTGCGGGACCGCCTGACGGCAGGATAACCCAACTGTGATGACTGCAGCAGGGTAACACGAACATCAACAGTTTCCATTTTTTCCTGTCCTCTGCATCTTGCTCTGTCACACCAACCACCTGCATGTCCTCTCTCACCACATCCATAAACCTTATCTTAGGCCTTCCTCTTTTCCTGTTACCTGGCAGCTTCATCCTTAGCATCTTTTTCCCCAATATACTCTGCATCCCTCCCCAGCACATGTCCAAACCAACGTAATCTTGCCTCTCTGGCTTTGTCTCCAAACCTTCCAACCTGGGCTGACCCTCTAATATACTTATTCCTAATCCTGTCCATCCTCGTCACACCCAGTGCAAATCTTAACATCTTCAACTCTGCCATGTCAAGCTCTGACTCCTGCCTTTTTGTCAATGCCACTGTCTCCAACCCATATAACATAGCTGGTCTCACTACCCTCTTATAGACCTTCCCTTTCACTCTTACTGGTACTAGTCTGTCACAAATCACTCCTGACACTCTTCTCCACCCACTCCATCCTGCCTGTACTCTCTTCCACACTCACCTTTACTCTGAACTGTTGATCCCAAGTACTTAAATTCATTCACCTTCGCCACCTCTACTCCCTGCATCTTCACCATTCCTCTATCCTCCCTCTCATTCACACACATATATTCTTAGTCCTGCTGACCTTCACTCCTCTTCTCTCTAGAGCATATCTCCACCTCTCCAGGGTCTCCTCCACCTGTTCCCTACTCTCACTACAGATAACAATGTCATCTGCAAACATCATAGCCACAGGGACCCCTATCTGTTCTCGTCTGTCAACCTGTCCATCACCATTGCAAATAAGAAAGGGCTCAGAGCTGATCCTTGATGTAATCCCACCTCCACCTTAAACGCATCCGTCACTCCCACCGCAGACCTCACCACTGTCACACTACCCTCGTACATATCCTGTATCACTCTTACATACTTCTCTGACACTCCCGACTTCCTCATATAATACCACAACTCCTCTCTAGGCACCCTGTCATATGCTTTCTCTAAAGCCACAAAGACACAATGCAACTTCTTCTGACCTTCTCTGTACTTCTGCATCAACACTCTCAGAGCAAACATCGCATCTGCAGTGCTCTTTCCTGGCATGAAACCATACTGCTGATCACTAATAATCACCCCCATTCTTAACCTAAACACAAAAAAATCAAGACTTATACTAATGGAAAAAGTATGGGCGACCGGACCTTTTTCCATTAGTACAAGTCTGATTTACAACGGGAACGCTGACCAATCAGTGTTCACGTTTTGGAATATTAATGGGGGGGTCATTGTATAATAGTTAAATAAGTTCACTATTCCAATTAGTCTACCTTAAATCTAGATTATTTTAGACTATTACTTATCTATGTACAGATAGTGAGTTATTAAATATATACAGACTATATTAGTATAGTAAACAGGAGAGAATTTAGAAAGGGAGACAAGATGCAGTTAAAATAACTAAAGAGAAAAGAGAGAAGAGAGAGACAGAAAAGAGAAAATGAAGGGAAAAATACACATACTATTGTATGTTGATTTACAGTATCAATATTTTATGTGCTATATAACCCTCCTCCTGTGAAAAAAAGAGTACCCTGTTTTACATACCTGAGGTAATGTGAAAACTCTCATGTGTCATCTATTTTCAAAAAATATAGATAAGATTCCAGTAGTTAGTTATCTTTACTTTTTACTGCTTGGAATTTTAAAACAATGTTAAAACAATTCATATAGTAGATGCTTTGAGAGATTTGGCTGTAACAGCATCAGTCTTTTGCTTCTTCTTTTTGACGCCTGTCCAGACATTTGTTTCTTTTGTTCTCTTGAGAGAAAGTAACATCCAATCCATATCTTCTGGTAAAGTAATCACATTATTAGTTTTAATAAATGAATAGGCTTCCTCTAAGTCAATAAAAGTCCTCATCTCATTGGCAAACAGTATATTCTCATCTTAGCTGGATATGCAAATTGTGCCTTGATGTTATTTTGTTTCAGAAACGTTGTCATTGGCCACACTTTTTTCCTTTGTTCCATTATTCTAGATGAATAGTTATCAAATCTTATCAGGCTCTGTTTATATTTTAGAGGTGCCTTCCTCCAAGCAGATCTTAAAATCAGTTCCTTGTCAAAGTATGAAAGAAATTTGATAATTACTGACCTAGGAGGAGAACGAGTTAGTGGCAGGTTTCCCAAGAGCTCTGCGTGCCCTTTCAATGCCAAAGGAAAGTCATTCTTTTAAATTTGAAAAGTCAGGGATCCAGCTTGATAAAAAGGAAATAATATCCTCATCTTCTGTGTCTTCAGGTAATCCAAAAATCCTGATGTTACTTCTCCTCTCTATTTTCCAAGTCATCCACTTTATTAACCAACCAAGTGTTTTGTTTAAGAAGCAGTTCTTTCTGCATTTCCTCTTCCTTAAGTCTGCTTTCTAAGTCATTTAGAGAAAGCTCTATTCCTGTTATCCTTGTCTGGTGGTGTTGTAGCATTTCCTTGAGGGTGTCAGCCTGTTTTTGACTGCTTGTTTTAAGATTTTCTAGGTTCTCTTTAAAATTATCCATCTTCAAAGACAACTCCTGCAGGGTAGATGTCATCTGTTGTAGTTCCTTCTTTAAGGCATCATCCTGGTGAGAATTCCTTGAGTTGCTCATTTTAACAAGTGAACATATCCCCAAGCTTTCTGACAGGAAATTATTCGTAAAACTTCACCAAAGTTTCTAATTATGTAAATTAGTCCTTTAGCTATAAGATTATATACTTTGAAGAAAAAAAATAATATTTTTTCCTGACTTATTTAACTAGCTATATGGAGCTCTAGAATACTGCTGCTTTCACAGTTAGCCAATCAGGCTCTGCCCCCGCTAAGTTGTGTTTGAATATGGACAAGGATGAACTTTGTTTTATGTGGATGGGGAGTCTGTTCCACAACAGCAGTATCCTATGCGAGATATACCTGACCCTACAAACTGTTCTGTTGATGTTGCAGATGAGGTTTGCATCCTTAGACAGTGTGTTTCTGATGCCATTTGACTTGCTGATGTGCAGTAAATCCATCAGTAATGGGTCGGAGGATGCCTTGCATGCCGGACACAGGACACTGCTTAGCAGCCTGCAGGATACAGAATACAGTGACGGAGCTTTGAGCCAGTCCATGGAGGATATTATTTAGGCCTTGCATCCTTTTAGCAAGGTATCTCTGTGGGCATTCCAGTTGTTGCATGTGCCTAGACAGATATATGCCAAATGCGGCATTATATTCAATGATTGGTCTAATGACGGCTGAGTAACGCAAGGGAAGTCAGGGAAAAAAAAACTGTGTGTGTAATGCTGGGTGGAATAAAAATTGTTAAAAAGGAAACATACGCATACTGCATGAAAATAAAAATGGAAATGTCATGGTTTGTTTTCTATTACTGTATGTGCACAGTTGTCACTGTTAAATGTGACATATAATACAGATGTTTAAAACCCAGACATATTCAAAGAACATAAAAGAAAGGCAGATCGCAATGCAAGTAATTATACTGCAGAAATAAGAACCTACTTTCAAAGGTGGGTGTGTGCACGTGAAGTGACAACATTCAAAATGTATGGATTTATTTATTTGCTTGCTTGCCTTCGATTACTGGGAAAGTCTGACTAAGCAAAGTTCCTTTTCAGCAGAAGGCCTGGGAGAAAAGCTCCAAATTACATAAATTTCCACAGGTAATTAGCATGAGCTAATAAAAAAAAAGTACTACAGAACATTAAGCTATATAAAGCTTAACAGCTGAGCACCATGTTAAGCAAACTATACAATCTTTACAGCATGCTAAAGTCAGACATATCTAATGAATATTCAGCATTATTTTACAGTTTATGTAAGAAGTTGCACTGAAATTTTTGTGTGGAGAGAGTAGATGAGAATTTTTTTTTTTTTTACTTATTTTATTTTACATTTGTTGACCGGGTTTGTCCGACTGAGCTTAGTAGCCCTTTTTCAGCAAAGGCCCGGGGAGAAAAGCTCCAAGTAAGTATACATGAAACACTTACATAGTTGATTAACAAAATAAGGAAAGGTATAAAACAGATCAAACAAACAATTGAAATTGTGTACAGTGTCAAATTACATACAGGCAGACAGTATTTATTAAACAGCATAACAACAAACAGTAGAGTAAATCATCCAATAGGTTTGAACACTGTCAGACATCTGATAGAATTAATGGTCAACATTGCCTAAGGAAGGCGAATACAGTGAGAGGTCTACTGACTTTGTAGGTATTCTCTGGTTGTTGTTGTTGTGTCTTTTGGCTTTTCCCGGTTAGGGGGCGCCACAGCGGAACTCCAGTCCGCTAATGATTGGCAGTAGATTTTTACGTGCCGAGTTGCCGGCCCTGACGCACAACCTTCAATGAAGTACGCCCATTCACGCATGTCCCCCACACAGAAGACGCTTTAGCTGAGAATCGAACAGGACAACGTCTTACTGTGAGGCGACAATGCTACCGCAGCACCACCGCCGCAGTATAGGTATTCTCTGGTAGCGGCTCTAAATATTTTCAGTTACTTATACGACCTTACTTCGAGTGGGAGGCAGTTCCAAGCTTTGGTGGGGGTTACAGCTGTAGAGGTTACATCCAAATTTGGTTTTTGGTTTATGCATTAGTAGAAGGTCTTGGGTGGAGCTTGATAATCAATAATAACTCCTAGTAGCTTTGTGTTGGATTAAGTCTCAATTAAGGGGTTAGAGACCGTATTGAGAAGGAGGATTTGATGTGATTAAGGTTTTTTGGAAGAAAAAGAGAGTGAGCAGAAAGCCATTTCACTGCTTGGATTTGGTCAGAGAGGTAGCTAGCAAACCAAGCTATGGTTGCTGAGAAGATTAGAGTTCAGAGTGAGGGGCAGTAGGAAGGTTGGTAGAGGATGCAGTGATAATCTGGAGCTGGGATAGAAGGAGCAGATGTGGTAGTTCAAGCCAGTTTAGTTGTTTCAGGGAGAGGCAGTGAAAGGACTTGCAGGTTTGCTGGGCTGCAAATCTAGCTATCTTGTTGTAGGTTGATTAAAGTTTGGTAAGGAGAGTAGAGTTAAGATTAGTGAGGATATGAGAGCTATACAGTAGAGGAGGCGTGAGAAAATTATCTTAGCTTCCCTAGAGAGAAATTTTTTGTTATAGTATAGGAGACCTAGTTTCTGACGAGTTTTCCTGATACAGCTGTTGACATGCAAGTCAAATTTGAGCTGATCATCAATAACTCCTAGTAGCTTTGTGTTGGATTCAGCCTTGATTAAGGTGTTAGAGACCGTATTGAGGAGGAGGATTTGATATGATTAGAGGTTTTTTGGTAGAAAAAGTAGTAACTTGGTTTTCCTGGCATTGAGTATAAGCTGATTTTCAGAAAGCCAGTGTCGACAGAGTTGAAAGTAAACTGTGTGGTAGAGATGAGCTCAGTGGGGGAGTCACCAATAGTGATGACAGTAGAGTCATCTGCGTATTGGACTAATGAAGAGAGGGGACAGGAGGAGTAGAGAGAATTGGTAAAGATATTAAAAAGTAGTGATCCAAGGATGGAACCTTGTGGGACACCCATTTTAACTGGAAGAAGCAGAGAGTGAGCAGAAAGACATTTCACTGCTTGGAGTCGGTCAGAGAGGTAATCTAGCAAGCCAATCTATGGTTGCTGAGACGTTTAGAGTGGTTAGTTGTTGCAGTAAAATAGGATGGGACATGGTGTCAAAAGCCTTAGAAAGGTCTAAGAATAAGCAGGAGATAAGTTTGTTTTCTCTAGCTAGGGAAATGGTATTTAGGAAGGATAGTAGGGGAGTGGTGGTGCTATGTTTGGGTCTACAGCTGTGTTGAGTTGGTGTAAGCAGATTTTCCTGAAGTAGTGCATAACTTGTTTATGAATGCATTTTTCAAGGATTTTGGAGTGTGGTGACAGAATGGCAATAGGTCTGAACTTGGTGATGTCTGTGGAGTTGCCTCCTTTGTGTATGGGTAGAGTGTAGAATTATTCCCAGATGGTTGGCACTTCAGTCTCTGAGACAGAGAAGTTAATTAGGATAGAGACAGAATGAACAAGGGAGTCAGCAGCTATATGAAGAAATAGGGTGGGGATATTAGCAACAGAGGGAGAGAGTACGGTTTTAATTTAGAGAGCAGGGATTTGATATAGCTAGTGGGTACAGGATTAAGTGAGAATTTGATAGTAGTGTCAAAGTTATGTACAGATTCTGTATAATTAGAAATATTGCTTTGTGTGGTTGGGTTGGGGTTTGGGTTAAACAGTTTAGATATGGAGTTGATGAAGTAAGTGGTGAAGGTGGAGGCAGGATACTTGGCAGTTTGATCTGGATATGGGTTAGGGGAACTGGGATTACTGGAGTGTAGAATTTGGTTTACAGAGTTCCAAATTTTTTTTTTGGATTAGTTCTCATGGCGGGGGTGGGGGGGTTATAGTAGAAGTCTCTTTTGTCTTTATTTAGGTGTTTTTTGGCCTGGTTTCTAAATTCTTTATTTTTTTGTAGATCATCATGGAGCTTTGTTTTTGTCCATGTTTTGTCTCTAATTTTTATTAGAGTGCGGGTGGCATTGGAAAGCCAAGGAGAAATATTGGACTTGATCTGGACAGTGTGAAGGGAGGCTAGAGAGTTAAGAATATTAAAGAAGATGGAGTTAAAAGACTGAACAGTGTCATCCAGGGGTTGGTGGAGGAGGAAGTTCCAGTTTATTTCAGAAAGGAGAGATTTAAAAGTGTCTGGGTGGATGTTAGATAATTTTCTGCAGGTTATGAATCTGTGTGGTTTGATATGGTGGGGAGAGTATCTGAGAACATTTATAGGGGAGTGGGCACTAAGGGGGTTGGAAAGTGTCTTAGGGTTGGGATATTTGGAGGGATGGGAAACTAGTACACAGTCTATTAGGGTGCAAGTCGCTAGTGAATTGGTTTATGTGTGTAGGCTCAAAAGAGTTGTACAAAACAGTACAAATTTATCTGCAAGGATTGTGGTGAATAGAAGGTTAGCCAGTTGATATTAACCTCACCAAGAATGACAGTTTCATGAGTGACGTGTTGAGAGAAGTATGAGAGTACGTTTTCTAGTAGGGGAATATTGTCCCCTGGTGGAATGTAGAAGTCAACTGTAGAGACAGTGGTATGGTTACTTAGCTTGAGGTTGGCAGACAGTATTTCAGCAGGGGGAAAAGTGGAACTGCATTTTTGAAAATGGTAAGAGTTAGGTGGTTGGAGTATAATATGGCAACTTCACCTCCTTTTTTGTTTTGACGATCTAAGCGGAGTAAGTTATAGCCAGGGGGAAGGAGGTCCTTGTCTTTGTGTTGGCCAAGTCTCTGTAATGGCAATAACATCAGGGCTGTGTTGTGAAATCCAGGTGTGGAATTCACTTACTTTATTTAAGATGCTTCTGATGTTTACTGAGTAAAAGGAGATGGACTTATTGGGCATGTTTGAGGTATCCAAGTGAGGGGCACCAGTACTACTGATAGGGGTGGGATTTGTGGGACCAGGGTCTGGGTGAATATCACCTGCTTGAAGTAAGAAGTTGTTGAGGCAGTAGGCTTTGTTCATGTGAGGTATATACGTACAGTATTTGATTTTGATTTTGGGCTGATAAGTATTGTTAGGAAGAGTTTTGATTTTGGGTAAAGGGGTAAAGGTAGGAAGAACAGATGGGAGGATGGAGAAAGAAAGAGGTGGAAAAAAAGGGGTTGGTATTATAGCGGTTCGTAGGGGCATTGTACGCTGGTGACAGTAGATTGTTAGGTGAGGTGATATAGAGAAAGAACAGTGGGAATATGAGCAGGTAAGTGGGGGTTGAGAGAATGAGAACTTTCATGATGGAGGAGTTTGTAGGTATCATAGATTTGTGGGTATGAAGGGTAGTAGTTGGTCTATGTGCAGTTGAAGTAAGATTGAGTTAGTGTAGAATTAGGTTGGGGTTGTAGCAGAGGGAATGTGTGTGCGGTGAAAATTAAGGTATGAGGCAGTAGGGTAGAAGTATAAGAAAGTCTTAACAGGAAGGGGTGGGCAGTGAGGATACGGGAGAGGTAAAGTGATTAGGTGTAAAGAAAATATGTTGGGTGGGTGGGGAGCAAAGTGAGCCTGAGCGCAGCGAGAGCAAACAGAGCAGGGCTTCACCTGAGGCAGGAGATGGCCGAGAAAAAAACAATCATCCAAGTTGTAAGTATATGGGCAGTTTGGGAGGGTTTAGTAATGAAGAAATGAACAAAGTAAACCTAGTGTGCTATGAGTAAAATATTCAATTACATGCAGTTGAGTTCTTTAGAAGTCTGGTCAAATTAGTCTTTATGAGCAAGGGTATTTTATTTTTTTCTCTTTAGCTGGACTCGGCATAAAAACTATTTTAACGGCAAGTCAAATTGGCCAGAAGAAACAGTTAACTAGAGCGGTAGGACAAGAAGCTATAATTAGAAGTTATGTACCTACCATAACGTTCCATGTTAGTTGTCTTCTCTCGCCTTCTTTCTTGCTGGATGGGTTCGGAGCCGATCCTCGGCTCCGACTCGGCACTTGCTAAGCTCGAGAGTCACTTTTACCAGCTCGAGGCAGCCCCATATCCCATGATGCAAGGCGGTAAAATACCCAGATCTCGTTTGGTACCTAGAGGGACAACTGCCTAGCATAAAAAATTTCCACTAAGGAAAGAAGAGCAACTAGCCTAAAGGGCTGTAAGGGGAAACCAGATAACTAAAAGTAGAACTAACTGGTGCCCAAAAAAATCTTCCAGAGACAAGGGAGATCAAGGTCTGTCCAGGCAAGGGGGACAGGAGGGAGGGTCGCAAGAAAGAAGGCGAGAGAAGACAACTAACATGGAAAGTTATGGTAGGTACATAACTTCTAAATGTTAAGTTGTCAATCTCGCCTTCATTCTTGCTGGATGGGACCGCATCCCTAGCACCTCTATCCTGGGTGGCTCAATGGAACAGACTCTTGAGAACCGTGGAACCAAAACTGGCCCTACTCCTGGAGGCCAAATCCAATTTGTAATGAGAAACATAGGTATGAGGAGTGGCCCAAGTGGCTGCTGCACAAATAGTATCTAAGGGTAGCCTAGCCTGAAAAGCTGTAGAAGTGGCTAGGCCTCTAGTGGAATGTGCCTTTGGTTTTGAGCACAGTTGTTTGCCCCCAAGTTGATAAATGTCAGAACTGGTGGAAGATAGCCATCTAGATAAGGTCACTTTGGAAACAGGGTGGCCTTTCTGATCTTCAGCATAAGAAAGAAAAAGCTGATCCGACTTCCTGAACTGCTTTGTTCTGTCCAAATAATATCTGAGTTGTCGGTGAACATCTAGATAATGCAATTTTTGTTCTGATCTGTTGGAATAATTAGGAAAAAATACAGGGAGATCAATGGATTGGTTTAAATTTGTTTTTGAAGCAACCTTGGGCAAAAAGGATGGATTAGTTCTCAAGGATACTCTGTCCTTGTGGAACACCAAATATGGGGGACGAACAGAGAGGGCATGAAGTTCTGACACTCTCCTAGCCGAGGTAATAGCGACAAGGAAGTGTGTCTTCCACGAAAGAAACTTTAGTGAACAAGAAGCTGCTGGCTCGAAAGGAGGAAGAATTAAGGATGTCAGCACTAGATTTAGGTCCCATTGTGGAGGAGGAATCCTGACAGGAGGTCTCAGGAGAAAAATTCCTTTCAGAAAAGCTTTACAAAGCTTGTGGGACATAATGTTGTGATCTGCAAATCCGACATGGAAGTTCAAGATTGCAGCCAACTGAACTTTGACCGTGGAAGATGAAGAACCCGAGTGAAAGATTTCCGCTAGAAAATCCAAAACTGCATGAACAGGGGCAGTAAGGGGATCTATGTTCCTCGATTTCGCCCAAAGAGAGAAACGTTTCCACTTGCTAGTGTAAATCCTTCTAGTAGAGGATTTAAGGGAAGCTACTATGATATCTCTAAGGGGGTTAGAGATCATAGGAAGCCTAGCTAAGGAAGGAAGTGGAGCAACCAAGCTGTGAGGTTGAGAGAAGGGATGGACCGATGCAGCTGACCCGATTGGTGTATCAGAAGATCTGGCACTGGGTCCTGATGCCACGGCTGCACCAAAAGATGACGATGAAGGAACGGAAACCAAATTTGTCGAGGCCAATACGGGGCAATGAGAATAATTTTGGCTCTCAAAACGGTAGCTTTCTGGAGTACCTGTGGTATCAATGGAAAAGGAGGAAAGGCATAAAGAAGTCCCTGGGGCCAATCTTGGGTAAGAGCATCTCTGGGGGGATGGCCCGGAAGTGGGAAGAGAGAAGAAGACTGGGCATTTGCTGTTTTGGGGAGTAGCAAAAAGATCGCAACATGGGCGGCCCCACTTCTGAAAAATCTCCTCCACTATAGATTGCTTGAGAGACCACTCATGAGGCATGAGTATAGCTGTGCTCAATCTGTCCGCTAAAATGTTGGTTTTCCCAGGGATATGCGTTGCTACTAGAAACCGATGAGAGGAGATCGCCCATTGCCAAAGTCTGAGAGTCTCTCGACACAAGGGATAGGACTTGGTTCCGCCCTGCTTGTTGATGTACCATACTACCGACATGTTGTCTGTGTGAACTGCAATCGTTCCTAAGGGAAGAAAGTCGTTGAGGGCTTGCAACGTTAAAAGCACTGCTCTCATCTCTAGGACATTTATGTGCAGGTGGTATTCGAACGGTTGCCACGTCCCATGAACCATCCTGCCCTGATAATGACCCCCCCACCCGATCAGGGAGGCGTCCGTAGTGACTGTGGCTACCGGGGCCGGAAAAACAAAGGGTCTGCCCTGATGGACTTGGGGAGAAGAAATCAACCAGGATAGATGGTTTTTGCAAGTTTGTGTCACCAGGATCTGGTGACGCATGGGAAGTTGTTGGTAGGACCATTGTGTGAACAACATCCATTGAAGGAGACGCATGTAAAAACGGGCCAAAGGAAGAAGAGTAATGGCAGCTGCCACGAGGCCCAATACTTTTAGGACCAGTCTGGCTTGCATCTTTTTGCTGGCAAGAATGATCCGCATGTGGTTTTGGATATCTAGAATTCTCTGGCTTGTTAGATTTGCTGACATCCAAGCAGTGTCTAAATTTGCGCCTATAAAGGTAATAGATTGGCAGGGCAATAAGGAGGATTTTTCAGAGTTGACTGAAATTCCTAACTGAGTGCAGAGATTTAGGGTGTAATCTCTGGCTTGGAGAAGTTGATGCCTGGTGGTGGCTGAGAGGAGCCAGTCGTCGAGATACGGAAACACCTGGAATCCTTGACGTCTCAGGTGAGCTGTGACCACTGCCATGCATTTGGTGAACACTCTGGGGGCTGTAGTGAGACCAAAGTGCAGGGCTCTGAATTGAAAATGACTGGACCCCAGCCGAAAGCGGAGAAACCTTCTGGAGCGTCTGTGGGTTTTTATGTGATAGTACGCATCCTGAAGGTCTATTGAGCACATCCAGTTGTCTTTGCCTAAGAAGGGCAAAATCGATTGAAGTGTGACCATCCGAAATCTTGTCTTTTTCACCGACTTGTTGAGTCTGCTGAGGTCCAATATTGGTCTCCAATCTCCCGTCTTTTTGGGAACCAAAAAGAACCTTGAGTAGATTCCGGGCTCTGAATGGTCTGTTGGAACTGGCTGAATGGCCCTTTTTTGTAGAAGCTTTGATACTTCTAATTTTGCGATTTCCCTTAGACCGGGTGGAACGTCTGGAAGGGAATTTTTGTGAGGGAAGGGACTTTCCTCGAAAGGAATCTTGTAACCCTCAGATATGATCGACTGTACCCATTTGTCTTGTGAAAGGGAAAGCCAGGCTTCTGGGTACAGCGATAATCTTCACCCGACTGCCTCCAAGGGTGGACAGTCGGGCAACACCTCAGGGATGCTGGAAGGGCTCGTCAGAGAGAGAGGCTCTCTGCTGCCCTGGTTCTGCGGACCCCCTCTGCCCCTAGGGCGGCATCTACTGTTACTACCCCCTCTGCCTCTAGGGGTAAACTGACCACGTGTGTCCGGCGTGACACCCTGAGATTTTCGGAACCACATCTTTCCCCCCTTCTGTCCTTTGGGGTAAGGCCTAGAAGGGGTGGAAAAACGGACTCCTACGGCAGAAAGAGTCTTGCCGTCTTGCTCACACCTGGTCAACGTATCCTTCACCTGAGGACCAAACAATGTTGACCCATCGAAGGGAGAGTTTGTGAAGGACGCCTTAAAGGGGTCTGCAAAATTACAGAGCCGCATCCAGGACTGACGTCTGAGAGCCACTCCTGTGCCTGCAGCTCTACTCGCTCCATCTGCTGCATAAGAAATTAGCCGCATGGAGGAGTTGGTTAAGGAGTTAAGGATTCCTAGCTGAGAAGCAATCTTCTCCTGAGCCCCTGCAGCTGAAGGATCCTGTACTACTTCACCTAATTCTTTAAGGATGTCCCTTTGAAGTCTGGTGAAGTGACATAAATAATTCAGCGAACGCATGGCAAAGGTCGCTGAGGAAAACATCTGCTTACCATACCTGTCCATGGTCCTAGAATCCTTGTTAGGAGGATGGACTGGTACGGAAGGATCTGCAAGTTCCTTCTTGGTGGTGGCCGCCACCACCATGGCATCAACAGGGACACCTTTTGTAAGAAATTGTTTCTCGGAAGGGGCTGTAATAAATTTCGAAGGCCTCCTGGGAACTGGTTCCACGGAATCAGGAGATGCCCACGCCTTCCGAGCTATCACCTCCATTAGGGGGTCAAAAGGTGGAGACACCCAGGAGGTGGAGGGTCGAGATCCAAAAGCTTCTAGGTATACAGACTCATCCTCGGAGGGATTAATGGAGGGCTAGTTTCCCCTCTGTTTTAGGAGTTCTAGGATGTCTGAAAAGGAGACATCCTCAGAGGAGGATCTTGGGGACCCCTCCGACTCATCTAAGTCGGTATCTGAAGTTGTAGACTCAGGGGAGTCTAGGTGCTTCCTCTTACAGGTCCTCTTACACGGAGGATCTCCTGATGGATCAGGAGAATCCTCAGAAGAGGGGGTTCTTCCCAGTGGGGAAACCTGAAGCGATGGATCTCTCGGTCCGGGAGCAAGAGAGTGGGAAGAGACATCTACAGGCACCATAGAGGGAGGAGCTAAGGGGATAGACTGCTGACTGAGCCCGGGGGCCAGCACACTCCTCATCACCTCGAAGGCTCCCCTGCCAGGGAGATCCAAGAGACCCCGCTCCGAAAAAACAGGGGCTCCCGGGCCCACCGAAAGGGAAGGCTATGAGGCAGATGTCGGAGCCGAGCTTACCAAGGCCGAAGCCCCGAGAGGAAGAGCAGGGTCGGACAAGGGTCCAATGCCACTCACCCCCTCGGAGCAGACCAGGGTAGCCCGACCACCGGATCCCTCCAAGGAAGGTCTCGAGGAGGAGATAAGAGTAGAAGCTGAAGGACCAGAAAGGGATGGTATCTGCCCTGCAGCCGTAGCAGTGACTATTCCAATAGACTCTGGCTCCGAGCTCTGAAGGAGAGTCGAAGGAGGAACTTGAAGAGGGTGTGGACTAGTAGTCGTCTGTTGAGATGGACTCTGAAGCATTTGGCCTAGTGCCTGTGATTTTAACAATCTGCTTACCACTCTCTCCTAATCATGGTCTGGAAGACCTAGATGATCGGCTCCGATGGCTCCGCTCCGAAAGAAGAGGAGAGGTCGGAGCCGAAAGTATAGGCTCCAAAGAGGGAGACCTAGACCGCTTCCTTGACGGAACCATCGGAGCTGAAGAAACCTCGGTTCCAGACTGAGCCGACAACTTATCGGCTCCAAGCCTGGTCAAAGATGTATCGGCTCCGGCCGGAGCCGATACAGGCAAGGAAATAATGGCATTGGAGCCGGCCGGCGCCGATACCGAAGCCTTAGACACATGGTGATCGGAGCCGGTGAGAGCCGACACCAATGTGGCAGTTAAAGTATCGGCACCGATTTAGTCAAAATAAGATCGGCTCCAGCCGGAGCCGATCTCTACTCCAAAGGAGTCGGAGCCAGGGCCGAAGGCTTAGATGCAGAAGCCTTGGACTTGGAGGTCTTAGAGGGCTGACCCGAAGCAGACTTGGTCGGGGAGCCCTCTGGTTTAAGTAAGCCCCTTACGATTAGTTTATTTCTCCTTTCCTGCAGGACTCTCTGGCTGAAGGAGTGACAAATAGCACAGGAGTCCTGCAGGTGGAGAGGCCCCAGGCAATAAATACAAGAAGTGTGACCGTCTGTCAGAGACATCTTCTGACAGCACGAGTCACACTTCTTGAAGCCTGAGACCCTCGGTTCTTTGGACATGGTGAAAGTACACAAACACTCTACTCACACAGTCCCAGACTCAGAAATTTAACTTTAAAGGGAGAAAAACTCACACACACACCCTGACAGGAAGGGATGGAGGGGAGTAAAGGCCCGACTAAATTACACTAACTAAGAAAACAATGAACTACGAGTCAGAGACTCTAAAACTATCTAAAAGTGACAGAATACTAATAATCTGTGAGAAATATATGGAAAGGGGTGAGTAAATTCTGAACAACAAATTACTTACAAAGAGCTGGTAAAAGGAGGACCTCATCAGCGAAGCGGCAAACGAGATCTGGGTATTTACCGCCTTGCATCATGGGATATGGGGCTGCCTCAAGCTGGTAAAAGTGACTCTCGAGCTTAGCAAGTGCCGAGTCGGAGCCGAGGATCGGCTCCGAACCCATCCAGCAAGAATGAAGGCGAGATTGACAACTTAACATATTAGAAGTTTTAGGGCTGGTGGTCATGGTAAAATGCTCAGATTCAGCCATTTCCCAATACAGGGCAGTACACACATCTACAGAAATAAAGCACTACTAATTAAGTCACAAGAAATAAATACTGAGTACTTTGATTTGCAGATTTGTGTTATGGCCAGCAGAGTTCAGGTTCAAGTGGACCGCATCAAGGGCTGTCTTTTTTTTCCGGCTTTTGTTTGACTTGAAAAAGCTAGGGGAAAAGGGGAGATAGAGCAGAAAAAATAGTGTCAGAGAAAAAACAGTTAAGAATGACAGTTAAACTTTCATTGCAGTTGCAGCATTGGAGCAGAAATGCAGATAAGAGTACACAGTAGCTAGATATTACAAGGACTTAAATACGTACATTTTATCCAAGCAGTTATTCAACTTGGGACATGTAGACCAACTGTGGAGATTTTACGATACTTGATTTGGCTACATTAAAAAAAAAAAAAAAAAAAAAAAAAAAGAGGACTTCGTAATGATAGTGGTACAAGTAAAGGACAGTTTTACAGAGTTATTCTTTCAAGAAGGTTTTCAATGGTTGGAACATTCCACAGGTCTGCAATGTATGTAGAGTAAACCAACTGTAATATTTTACACCAAGACCTTGTTGTGTACTTGAGGTAGTCACCACTATGACCTTCAGATTTTTAAGTAACCACCATGTGTTAGTTTAATGAACACAGTTTACCGTCAGGTGATAACTGAAAGGTGGCAAAGCATTTGTCTGGGCTATACAGGATACTGTGGGTAGCCTTAACGTGAGTGAAAGCAAACAGATTAGGTAGCCCCAGCCATTTAAGGGACTGACTTGCAAGCCAGTGATGTACTTGGTTAATCTGGTTACTTGAAAACTTCGCAAATATAAGATCATGCCAGTCTGGCTAGTTAAGCAGACTGTAGGCTACTCAAAATTGATGAGACAGGCATACAGGAGACTAGGGTGTAGGCAGGTTTGAGTTATGGCCTTACATGCATGGTGTGAGAGAAAAGGGGTGACTTCAAAAAGAAATTTATGTGAACAGCATATTGGATACGTTCATCAAATCTTAATTTATGGTCAATTGTTATACCAAATGGTCTTGCTTTGTACCAGCTCAACTCTAGTATTATCGAATGACAACATTTTTAAGTTGCAATAGTTTGACTGCTGACCTTCGATTTCTTTGGATTTAGGAGTACTTTAGATTACAAAAACTGGAAAAATTGGCTTTAGCAAAGGAATGTTATAGGACATCTTGCAGTTGTTTGAAGAGGTTGCACATATTATGCTGAGTCATCTACATATTGGATTATATTCGTGTGATGAGTGGCTGAATGCATTTTACTTTTAAATGTAATAAGAGTAAATGCCTTAAGCAGAAATCTATAATTCAAAGTGGAAAGGGATGACAATGATGAAGCAGAGTGGAACTTCCAAGAAATAAGAATGGACTGAGATTCTGGATGCAGACCCTTAAGGAGAATAACAACCATAAAGAATATTATATTCATAAAGTAGCAAAATGTATTCCAAGAGCTAAGCAAACAAGACCATGGGGAAAGGAGATTTTGCCAAAAGGAATGACTGTAATAAGAGGTACAGAGAACAGGCAAGAAAGGGTGGGATTTACTGGAGAAAACTGGCAAAGAAACCAAGGCATTGGTAGCAAAAGTAACAGAATGGGGAAGAGGTGAAGAAGACAATTGGACTGCAGGCTACAGATTTTCTTCCATACCAGAGATTGCTATCAGACTATAGGCACAGATAAAAGGACAGGGGGAATCCTAAGTGAACGACTTGCTCTGGTAGAATTTTTAGTAAATTTAGAGCAGAAGCTGCTGTTAAAAAGGGATTAGTACAACATATAAAATATTGCACAACAACTAGAGGAATCAATCAGAAATGGTTAGAAAAGATTGGGAAAACAGAATGGATAAGCAAATTCACAAGAAATAAAGGATAAGGCGTATATATGGCTTCCAAACATCCAACAAAAGTCTAGAAGATTTAGGATTTTTGCTTGGAAGTGTTTGCACGGGTATTTTTATATCCCAAGCAGAATACAAAGATTTTTCCCCCCTCAGGTAGATGACAAATGTTAGAGATATGATGGAAAAGTAAGAGGTATCTGGGAATGCGTTTTGAGTGTGTAATGAGTTGGCAGACTTTACAATTCCCTACAGAGTATTCTGTCAGAAATACTGGATAAGCAGATGAGTGTAAGTAAATATAAAATGTCCTTAGTTATTTATTTGACATTTGTTTACTGGGAAACTCCAACTGGGCTACAAAGACCCCATTTTCAGTAGAGGCCCGGGGAGAAATACTATTAAAGTAGAACAAAGTAAAATAATTAGTAGTTATAGAAATGGTCTTTGACTTAAGAGGAACTAATTGAAATACAGTAAAACAGTAGCACAAATATAACAAAAAGATTACCTAATTTGGATAATTATAGAATAATTTTACATAACATTTAGTATCTATGCTAGTTATGACATAATGCATTTATGGTATACATAAGCAGAAAAAGTAGTAATAGCTTATAATTTAGAATATATATATATATATATATATATATAAATATATATATATATATATATATATATATATATATATATATATATATAAATATATATATATAAATCACACACACGCACTTACATTAACTCCATTATTGAAATATCACTTAAAAACATAGGCAAACATATTTTCATAAAAGAAAAAAATATATCATATTCCTAGTTGCAAACATAATACATCACACATATCCGTTTTTATATTAATCATCAATTTAGCATTAAATTTATCAATTCTTGCCTTCCCTTAAACATTTTTAAAAGCAGCTTGTACTCTAAATTAACTAAAAACTCTTCTCCCAAACATTACTGTGGATGTATAGTTCCCACAATTTCCATTTTTCTGTGTAATTTCCTCTTACCCTTTTCTAAAGATCCAGCTTCCATTCTTTTATGTGTTACAATATTCAATACTTTAAATACGGTTAGTTTACACTTTGATTTCCATTTCCTACTAATTGCTTTTTTGTCAGCCATCAGTATTCAATTTAACAAGGCTTTACGATATCTAGACACTTCAGATCCTCCATCCCAGCTCACATAAAACAAAATCCTTAGTTACACCCATTTGCTCACCCAATATTTCTAACAGAGTACTCTGTAGGGAATTTGTAAATTCTGCCAATTCATTACACTTCCACACCACCTTCCAAGTTACTTCTTTCTTCCCCATAGCACCTCTAACATTTGCACCTACCAGAGGAAAATTCTTTGGCATATGCTTGGTATACAAAAATACCTATGAAAATACTTCCAAGCATATTTGGGGGCCATATATATTTCCTCCAAAGAAATGATTTTGACAGGGCATGCATCTTTAAATGGAAACGAATTTAAGTTTATATCTTAAGACAGATTTTTCTATTTGCTGTCCTTCTGAAGGTTTCCCAACAGGTCATAAATGCATGCAGTGTTCTAGTCACACACTTTGCTTACAGATGCATGGAAATGGACCATTTACTAGGTGCCTAACAGTGGGCATCTCCAAAACTTACTTACCGGGTCCAACAAGGCTATGAAGAGATCCATTTTCAGCAGAAGACCAGGAAGTAAAGCTACACAACAACAACAGGCAAACTCACAAAAGGAAAACACTGTTTAAACAAATTACACATTATTATTATTATTATTAAGTAGTATATGGGGTCATAAAAACATAGGAGAGTACTTAAGAGATATACAGTGGATAGTAAGAGGATAGGAAGGTAACTAAGGTTAAGATGAGGGGAGATAAAGTTTAACTGTAGAATGAACAGAACTAGAATGAATTAGTGCAAGATGGATAGAAGAGAGTAGGGGTGCAGTGAGGTTAAGAGAACGAAGAAAAAGAAGGGGAGAAAGTAAAAGAAAGAAGTGAGGCATTACTAAGAATTTATTATAAATATAATTGAGGGTGGGAGTATTAAAAGGGGTGCAGACAAATGTAGTGAGGGGAAGTGATGACGATAGGATATACAGACAGGTATGCAGGTGGCAAGAAACAACAGTGAGGAAGGGTTGATAAATAGGGTCTATATTATATATTCAAACTTTCTAAAATTCTAATACTTTATGTTCGACAACATATGATCGAAGTTTAAAAGTTCGAATATATAATAAAACAAAAAAAAATTACCTTAACAGTGCAGGCAGGGGGTCAAGTCTCCCTTCGCCCCCCACCCCCCCCTACTTAAATATACCAACTCAAGAGATTGCACTTTAGTGCAGAAAAGAGAAATTCTCCCATTCTGCACCAAATGGCGCTGTTACATTTAACCTTCGAATGCTTGAAATTTTGATCATATGGTATCGATCATATGCCATTCAAAATTTCAAGCATCCCTGGTTCTAACTGGAACCCGATAAATGCAATGTGAAACAGCAAGGTAGCCTGGGGGAAAGAAACGGGAACAGAGAAGGGAACTGACAGAAAAGACTTCAGTTGAACTACAAAGTTACTGGTGGATGACATTTGCCTAGTATGAATGGGAATGGAATTCCAGATCTTAGATATGTAAGGTGAGCATAAGTAGTAACCAAATTAGTTGTGTGATTTGATGAAAGCAACAAGACTTGTGTCCAAAGAGTAGTCAGCTCTGGGAGGAAAGTACCACTGCAGTAATGTATTGGAGGATGAGCATTTTTCAAGAAAGTTGAATAAGTTATAAGTAAATTTTAGTTGCGAGAAGATGACTGTACTTCAAGCCAGTTTAATTCTTCGTGGGAATAGTATATATGCCACCCAATATTTGAAGGGAAACAATAGTGAAGCTGTGAGTGAGAATATTTTGAGGGGAAGGTACAGCAGATTTACATAGGGTAAAATATGTTTAATTGCAGTCTTGGTAGGTATAATGTAAATTTAGTTGGAACTAGACATGCATTTCTTGGAGGTGGTAATAAAATACATTACCTCAATGTATGGTATCTGATATAAACAATGAGGAAGTTAGGGCTGAGTGGTGGGGAAAATTTTCCTTCTGAGAATAAGTAAAGGGCATAACATGCGGGTGGACATGATAAGATGTAGAATAAATTAAGTGCATTAGTATAAAGAAGGTGAAGCACAGCACAGTTGACATTTATAAAGACACAGGAGTATAGCGGCAAAACATTTGTCATAATTAAGAGTATCAGTACACATTGGAGAAAGAAGTTGTTTTCCATAGATACTACAGGGTTTGTTGTTACAGAAGAGAAACAGAATCAGTAGTGAAATAGCTAATAATGTGTTGTAGCTATTAAATGAAGAATTGCCTGTATGTGGTATGGTATTTTTTCGTAGAATGTTTGCAATATGATGGGGTTCTTTAAGGGAGGGGTAGATAGCTGTGGTTCATGGGCAGACAGAGGAATTTTTTTTTTTACAGAAGTGAAACTAGGGTACAAGAGGAAAAAACAGTTTTGTACCTACCATAAATGTAGATGTTCAAGTGTTCACCCTGCTGCAGTCATCACGCTTGGGTTATCCTGCCGTCAGGCGGTCCTGCAGTCGGCCTGAATTCCAAAGTCTTGGTCGGGCGTTGGTTGCTGTCGCTTCTTCCCTGACGTCAGTGCGCCAGGGGTATACAAGAGGCATCCAACACCATTTTCAGATGTCAGGTGCCCCCATAGGTAGGCAAAATATATATATATATATATATATATATATATATATATATATATATATATATACACATACACATATATATATACAGAGAGAGCTAGATAAAAATAAAACAATACCTTTAGGCACAAGCAAATACACCACAGAGGTTGTATAGGATAGAGTGGTATAGATAAGTTTAGCTAGTACAAAGGGGATGAAGGGAGGGTAACCTGGACTGCAGTAGGGTGAACACTCGAACATCTACATTTATGCCAGGTACAAAACTGTACTATATTCATCGTGTTACCCTGCTGCAGTCATCACACTTGGGTTGAATCCCAAAGCTAAGGATGGGAGGTGGAGTTAAACAGGGTTAGAAGAAGCTAGTAGGCCCTGAAAAACTGCAGTGGCAAAACCAGCTCTAGTCTTAGAATATAGAGGTAAGTGATAGTGTTTGGTGAAGGTGTACACTGAACTCCAAGTTGCAGCTTCCAGAATATCCTTGGTTGGCACTCCCCTGAGAAAGGCTGCTGATGTAGCTGTAGCCCTGGTGGAGTGGGACCTAATGTTATCAGGTACCGGTTTCCCATGATGCGAGTAGCAGAAATGTATGCAATGCCCTATCCATTTAGAAATGGTATGTTTTGAGATAGCTTTTCCTTGTGATCCTGTAGCATAGGCTACAAAGAGCTGGTCAGTTTTTCTGAAAGCCTTAGTTTTATCCAAGTAGTAACTTAATTGCCTGTGAATGTCCAAAGAGTGCAGGAGTCTTTCTCCTTTGTTCTGGGGATTTGGGAAAAAGGTGGGCAAATGAATGGTTTGGTTAAAGGCCACACTGGATAACACCTTTGGCATAAAGGAAGGGTTAGTTCGTAGAGAGACTCTGTATTCATGAAAAACGAGGAAAGGCTCCACTGCCATTAGTGCCTGTAGCTCTGAGACTCTTCTAGCTGAGGTTATTGCTAGTAGTAGGGAAGTTTTCCATGAAAGAAATTTTAAATCAGCTGAAAAAGCTGGTTCAAAGGGTGGCAGTGTAAGCTTTTCCAGAACTAAGTTGAGATCCCAAGTAGGTGCTGGTGCTCTCCTTGGCGGTCTTATGTTCTTAGCCCCTCTGAGGTACTGTCTTAGGAGTGGATATGAGAATAAAGGAGGATCCGTGTTGTAATGAGCTGAAATTGCTGAGGCGTGGATCTTAATAGAAGAAAAGGAAAGTCCTTTGTGCAACATCTCACGTTAAATATTGCAGAATCTGAGGAATGTTTGGATCCAGTGGATTTTGGCCTTTAGCCTGGTTCCAGGCGCAAAATCTTTTCCATTTGTCTGAAAAGGTTTTCCTGGTGCTGGGTCTCCTGGCCTCCAGAATGACATCCATAACAGCTTTGGATAGAGGTGTTGGCTGGTTGTTTAGGTAATTTGCCATGCAGCCAGGTTTAAAGTCTTGAGCTGGCTGTGTAGAATCTGATTGTATCGCTGGGTGAGCAGGTGAGGAATCTGTGGTAAAATCCATGGTGGGCCGTGGGCCATGTTCCTTAGAATTGGATACCAATGCTGGTGTGGCCAGTCTGGTGCAATGAGCATCATTTGTGGCCTCTCTAATCTGACTTTCAGCAGTACCTTTGCTAGAAGAGGCAGTGGAGGAAAGCCATACACTGTTAATGTTTTCCAACTGAATGAGAGGGCGTCCACTCTCCAAGCTTGTGGATGGAATGTCCTTGTGCAAAATTTTTGAAGTTGGTAGTTTTGGGGGCTTGCAAACAAATCTATGTCTGGGCGTCCCAATTTTTGAGCTATCATTGCAAATACTTGTGGATCTAGTTTCCACTCGTGTGGATCCATGATGTTTCTGCTTTGGTCGTCTGCCAATGTGTTTTTCTTTCCTGGCAGGAATTGTGCTTGTAATTGAACCTGGTAAGACAGTGCAATGTTCCACAAAGTCATTGCTTGCCTGCATAGAGGGTAAGAATGTGTGCCTCCCTTGCTTGTTTATGTACATTACTGTGGTATTGTCCGTCTTTATTATTAGTCGTCCTGGGTGTAAGAGGTCCTTGAAAGCTGTTAGGGCATTCTGTACTGCTAGCATTTCTTTTTGATTGATATGCAGATGCCTCTGATCTGTAGTCCATTTGCCCTAAATGCACTGTCCTGCCATGTGTGCTCCTAAGGCATAGTCCGATGCATCTGTTGTCATAGTGTGCCTGGCTGTGGGTAAGGTGAAAGGCTGACCCTTGTTGAGGTGACATGCCTGTGCCCACCATAGAAACTCCTGTTGAAGGCAGGGAATGAGTGGTATCATTGTTTCCAAGCTGTGGCTGTGCTGAGTCCATACACTTTCAGGTACCATTGTAATTTCCTCATATGCAGTTTTGCAAATGGTATTAGTAGTATGCAAGATGCCATGAATCCCAAGGCCTGCAGAATTTTTCTTGCAGGGAGTTGGGTCTTTGTTGCCATTATTTTGAAATATTGAGTCAGCTGTTGTTGCTTGTCTGGCATGAGATAAGCCATCTGGGCAGTTGTATTCAAGCTGGCACCCAGGAATATTATGTTTTGTGAGGGCACTAGTTTTGATTTTTTTTCATTTACTGTGTACCCTACACAACTTAGAAGTTGTTTGACAAATGCCAGATGCTTTAAAAGAATATCCTTGCTTTCTGCTTTAATAAGGCAGTCGTCCAGGTATGGGTATATTTGAATTCGTTTTTGTCTGCAGTATGCAATTACTGGTGCCAGGCATTTTGTGAAGACCCTGGGCACAGTAGATAAGCCAAAGGGCAGTGCAGAGAATTGATAATGCATTGAACCTGCAATGAAGCGGAGGTATCTTCTGCAATTTTGCCTGATAGGGACATGCAGGTATGCCTCCTTGAGGTCCAACGTTACTAGCCAAGCATTCTTGCCCAGCATGGGAAGAAGCTGCTGTAGTGTTAGCATCTTGAATTTTGGTACTTGTAGACAGATGTTCAAAATTGAAAGATCCAGAATGGGTCTCCATGCTTTGTCCTTTCTTGGGACTAGAAAAAGTCTTGAGTAAAATCCTTGTCCTTGCTCCTGTGTAGGTACCTGCTGAATGGCTCTCATGTCCATGAGAGCTGTAATTTGTTTTTGTGCCTCTGCCCATTGATTTGGTGGCAGGTTTGGCATTCCTCTTATCCTTGGTAAGGTATGAAAGTGGAATCTGTATCCTTGAGAGACGATGTTTAGGACCCATTTGTCTTTTGTGATGATGTGCCAGTTGTCTGCAAAAAATGCTAATTTTCCTCCCAAGGGAGCTGCCAGGAGAGATTTGCTTGGTAGTTTGAGGATTGAGTCATTGTGTTTGTCTTCTGCTAGCTTGGGACCTGTCTTCTCCTCCTTTCTGGGTAGCAGTACCCCATTGGCGAGGTTTGTACGGGTCATGTGACCGACCTCTGCCCCTTGGGCGTCTGTATTTGCCCCTCTGTGATCTGTCAGAAGCTGGAAAGGACCAGTTTTTTGTTGGCCAATTACTGCTGAAACGAGGGGGTTTGGACCTGCAAAAAATCCTTGACCGTCTGCATAGACTTTGCCTTATCCTCCATTTTCTTTAAAACCTCTAATGCTTTGACACCAAATAATACATCCTGCTGTAAAGGTGCATCCAATAATTTTGCTTTAACATGATCAGGAAGAGTTTGTTCTTTTAACCAAGCATGTCTACATATGACAGAGCCAGTAACAGCTGCTCTTCAGGAAGCTTCCAACGAATCAAATCTGCATTGTAAAGTATGTTTGCCCACCTGTTCAGCTGCATGCAACAGATCCTGCATTTCCTTGAATTCAGTCTGTTCAGTATGTGTGCTCATTTTTTGTTTTAATTGAGACATTAGGAACTGCTGATATTTCAGCATGTAAAACTGACGATTTAATCCTCTCATAGCCAGAGTTGCTGAGGTGTATATTTTCTTTCCCCATCTATCTAGGGCTCTGGAATCCCTTTCAGAGGGCACAGGATTTTTAGCCATAGAAGCTTTAGCTCCCCTTAGGACCCTGGGAAATTGTTTCTGGGTCAGCCACAGGGCTTTTATAAAGGAATGTGTGTGAGTCAGGTACTCTGTAGTATCTGTCTGGTTTGGCTGGAGCAAGAGGTAGAGAGTCTGGATTTAGACTAGACTCCAAGTAAATATCATCCACAATATTAAAACTGGAGGGATAGCAAGAGGTCTGTGCTGGGGTAGTAAAAGGAACTCTTGGAGCGTTTGCTTAGAATCAGAGTAGTCCTGGCCGTCCCAGTGGAAATGTTCCCTCATGGTATGTAAAGTTTGCCCGAAGGAGTAGTCTTCAGGGGGAGATGCTGAGGGAATAGAGTCTTCAGCATCAGAGTCTTCATAAGGTGGAAAAGTGTAATCCTGTTCCTCAGAAGAATCTGAGGAAATTGAAACCTGGTCAGAGGAAGCATAATCCTCCTCTTATCTTGGTCTTTTATCAGGAGGGGGATGGGAACCCCTGATTAGGGTAATCAAATCTTCAGCCATCTTAAGCATCTGTTTCTTAGGCATGGGGCCTTGTACTGTAGACTGATGTACAGTCTTCTTTGGTTTTAAAGGAGTTTTAAGCTTAGAATAAGATTTAATGGTGAGTGTAGTTGGTCTGAAGACACCATCTGCAACCAAAGGTGTTTCCACTGCACCAGGGTCTACTTCTGCTCCGGTGTCGGAAGGGCCTAATGAAGATGGCTGCGTCAGCCTAGTAGACTCCGCTTGAGAATCCGCAGCTGTCTGGGGTTCCAATTCTGCGGTTGTCAGGGGCTGCGTAGGCGCCTCACTGAAAACCGGAGAACCGGAGACAGGCCCAGCAGAGGCCTCGGAGTCTGGCTTGTTCCTAGGCTGCCTGTCCTTATCCTTGCGTTTTTTATGCATGCTGGTCATCGGCTGCTCCGACGGCATGACATAATTAAATTTCCTACCAAAGTAATGTCGTGCGAAGTCAAAATGGCATTTGATAGTTCATTTATTAAACCTAGCACAAAACAGACAACCTGTGACGTCGTGGTCTGGGCCTAGGCAAGGAATACAACAGGAATGGAAGTCCTTATGAGGTATTTGCTTCTCACAAGAAATGCAATTGTTAACTTTTTCTGACATCGGACTGAGGCAAGAAAAGGACCCCCCCCCCCCCCAACGGGGTACTTAGCTTTATTGAAGACTTCGGACTGAAATTCGAATCGAAAATCTCAGGTGTCGGCCAACCGGCACTTGCGAACTGCTTCTGCTTCGGTCACCATGCGGCAAGAAAGACTGAAGAAAATGGCGTTGGATGCCTCTTATATACCCCTGACACACTGACGTCAGGGAAAAAGCGACAGCAACCGGCGCCGGACCAAGACTTTGGAATTCAGGCTGTCTGCGGGACCGCCTGACGGCAGGATAACCCAAGTGTGATGACTACAGCAGGGTAACACGATGAACATCAAGGAATGTGGGCTGAAAGAGAGCAAAGCAACCAGCAGACACAAACACCAGCAAGAAATCACTTTGCTCATGACCTGATCAGGCACAAGAACTAATAAAACTACATGCAGCACAAGTAAAAAAAGTACAATTACAGTTGAAAATGTTAAAGGAAAGATATACGGTATCTATGTCAATTATCCAATTACAATAAAGAGGCAGCGTTAGATCTGACCACAATCACAGGTCATCTGCTTCTTTTAGATAGGGTCTTTTGCTGTTCACCCTTTAAACTTTACCTGTGGATGACCTGAGATTTACTGTATTCTCACTACAACCAGTCTTGCTGCCACTGAACTATACAAAACTCTTCTATTCTCTCTTCATAACACAGTGAAACAATTACCACTATACCCTTTGAAACATGACATAAAACCCCCATTTATCAAACCTTCGCAGCCTGTGGGCATTTTATCAGTCACTAGTACCAAACTACACTTTGATTGGGGGGGTGCTGACCACATTGATTGGACAAATAATCCACTAAAACCCTGGATTCAAATAGCCAGGGCTCTAGCTTAATACAGAAAGAATAACCTTTCTGCTTAAGACGTTTTTTTCCACCTTTAAATGCTGTGTTAAAAGCCCTACGACATCAAATATGCAGAAGGCATGTCATGAAGCACAAGTATGACTGGCTCATAACTCCTGAATAAGCATAATTATTTAAAGTCCTACAAGGCAACTTACAAGAAATGGTTTTCACAATTAGCAATGTTTATCTCTTAACTCTAGGTCATTCTTGTAACAGAACATGCCTTTTTTAAGTTGCCAACACAATCACAGTTGTTTAACTTGAACAATGCAGAACACGGCTATGAAGACATTAAGCTGCACTTACAATACCGTGGAGGTCTGCAACTTGGTTAAAAAGATCAGGCTGTTGTTTCTGAATTGATAAATAGAAAGGGTTCTTCAAAATATCTTCATCATAGACAGCCATAAGGACTCCAGGCCATCCAATCCAGATCCAGTCTGTCAAAATAAATGAGAAAGACACCATGTACATTCATAATCCTGCCAAGTTACAATAAGACAAAAATATCAACATGTGGGTGCAATTATTAGAAACATTATTAACTAAGCTTCAGCAAGACGTAAAGCTTTAGTACTTGTACCAATGTGTAAAAAAACTCATTAGATGTTTGATATTACAATTAAGCACTGCTTTAATAAGTCAATAACACTGATATTTTTCCTCCTCATGTTCCCGTGGAATTCAAGCACAGTATGATGACATCTTTCTACTATTTTACAGTTGTTTAATTTTTTTTTTTTTTTTTTTTTTTACAAAGGCACATAAATTAAGCTATATTTAGGGGTCTAGTCTACAATGCATTGTCTAAGGTAGTATTAACAGCAGACATGATGTCAAACATGACTCTCAGACTTCATCTTTGGCCTGCACCAAAAATGACATCAGGTTGCATATTACTGCAAAAATGAATAGTTATCAGGAAAGCTCATTACATGGACTTCTCCTCACTCACAAACACAGTTCTTTATACATATGTACCAAATTCAGCACAAAACACAACCACTGTACATAAAATGTATGCTGGAAAAAAATATCACAAACAATACATTGTCTTACTGCACACCAACAACTTGAGTTTTTATGAAACAATGCATTATAAATGTCAACTTAATTCAACTACAATCACAGAAGTAACTCTCTCTGCTAGAAGAAACACGTTTTAATACAGGCAAACTGAAGAGCAGTCATCCCCTATCAGACTTCGCCAAATGAATTTTTTCTAAACTTAAACGTACTTCATTTAGTTTCAAAAATAATGTGTTAAATCTTGTTGTATTGAAGTTAGGTTGCATGTTTCTGGTTGGGAAAGGTGCAAAATTAAAACTGATTTTCAGGTTCTGCTAAACTGAAATGTTAAAATTTCTTAACAAGCATCAAAAAGTTGACGTACCATTACGTGTTTTTTGTTACACGTTTGATTAATCTGTACTCCAGGCTCCCAAATGCAACTTTTCGGTATTGCTATTTCACTGTTTTAATGAGCAATGGCCGAAATCTCCATTTAAAAGAAAAAAAAAATCAATACTGACATTCAAGCTCAAATATGTATGTACCTGCAATCTCACAGCAAATTTCTTCAATTAAATGACTATTTAGCTCAGAGAGTAAAAAGAGAAAAAGCATGCGGCCTTCTAGAAAACTAGCTTTACAAAAACCTAACGTAACTTATTTCAGAACAGGTAAAATAGTTGAGGGAATTACAACAGGACCATAAGGTAGGAAGAAGTGTTTGTTGGCTTGTGTGTTTAGTTTCACACTAAAATGCTAAGTGAATTGCAACAACCCTAATGAGGGACTGGTGAGTGGAATATAATAACCCATAGGGCAGACAAAGACAGCTTCAATAAAAAGTAGAAAGAGAGAGACAAAAATGACCAAATAAAGTCCACCCAAGTGGCAAGAAAATGAACCCACTGTGTGGTACAACTCCTCATTAACTACCATCAACATTTAAATTTTTCTATTTCCCACTGCATTCTTCTAAAAGCTATCCTTAAAAAATGTTGTATTACATCACTTCTATGCAAGTCACAACTGTCTGAAGGTTCATGTACTCCTGTGACTCTGAGTACCACCACCTACACATGAAACGTACAGCTGTGTAGAATCTTATCATAAGAATACATGTCCATCTATGCACTGCTGCAATATTCTTTACCCAACGGATATCCTGCCAAGGATAGCCAGTCTGGCCAGTTTACTAAAGCTTTTAGCTCTAATAGGCGTCTTATGTTTCAGGTATGCCCCCCGTGCAAGATGTAGGGCATAAAGGTGATGTACAGAAGCACGCACGCACAGAACTGAAAGCCCCAGGAGAAATAGAATGCCCTTAGGGACAAGGGGAACATATGCATCCAGAAAGAGGAAAAGGAAGATGAAGAATTCCTCGGCCAGGAGGGAAGTAAAGGGCAAGAGCTACAACAGAGCAGGTAAGAGGGAGGGAGCTAATAATGAAGCAGTGAAGAGAAGGACATTTACTGTTATGGTAAGATTTTACACAGCTGTACTATGTCCTTACATATCACTGTGGCAGAATTCTTTATGTTTGGGGGGAGTACAAGAACTCAAGAGGAAGCCTGGGAAGAAAGCCCAGAAAATCGCTCTATAAACCCATGCAAGACAGTCCAGATAAAGCCTGCCCTGTCCTTGGAAATAACATCCAACTTGTAATGCTTAGTGAAAGTATGACAGAGGACCACACTGCAGCCTCAAGGATGGAATTGGTATCCAGACCCTTGAAAAAAGCACCAGAGAAGGCAACTTCCCTAGTAGAATGTACCTTTACCAACAAGGAAAGACATTTCCAATGAAAAGGGCTCAGTCCTGGGCCCCCTCTTGTTCAGCATTTATTTTTCTGAAGTGCAGGCAAACATAGGGGGATTGTGGCTGACAAAATTTGCAGATGACTGCAAACTGGGCACCATAATTGACACTCCAACAGACACAGACATCCTCCAGAAAGGTCTCATAGAAATGGATAACTGGTGCCAGAGCCATGGCCTGAAGCTAAATGCCAAAAAATGTATAGTCATACCCTTTGGGAAAAACAAGGTAACCCCTAATTACCACATAGGTGGTAATCCATTAAACACGGAAGAAGTTATCAGGGACCTGGGGACCCAAGTTGACAGTAACCTCTCTTTTGACACTCACATTGCCAAAGTGGTTAGGAAGACCTTCTACATTGGCCACCTGATCATGAAGGGATTCACATCCAGATCAGGAGAGGTCATTGTACCCTGTACTCTTCACTTATCAGACCAATGATTGAGTACAACACCCCATTGAATGTACCTTACCCGACACCTGCAGCAGTTGGAAAGACCCCAAAGTTCCTCACCAAAAGGATAAAGGGGCTCAAACATATGTCATCGATGCCCGACTGAAGAAACTCCAGCTCTATTCAGTCGCATACCGTCTGCTCAGAGGTGATCTGTGCCTGACATACAAGGCCATGTCCAACCCGGAATTAATGGACATGCTCCACCTCAAAAAATCCAAATCCACCAGAGCCACGAGAGCAAGAGACTTAAACCTCAACACGGATATAAATAGGGCGTGCTGGAGGGACAGATTCATCACCCAGAGACTCCCTACACTATGGAACAGAATCCCAGTCCATGTGAGGCAGAGCCCCTCACTGACTCTGTTCAAGAGAAATCTTGACGAGTGGATGGGAGATCGTAGGTTTACCCCGGGAATCATCTCTGTATCACTGCTGGACAGAGGCACAGCAAACTAATGGGTATAGTATTCTCATCCTAAGGGGTGGTGAAAGCCACACACACTCTGGCTAGGCTTTTAAATGCCCTAGGGCAGATAGCCTAGTATGAACCTATGAACCTAAAAGAATAACAAAAGAAATGGCCTTGGAAGTCCAGAAGGAGATGGTTAGCTTAGAAATAGCCACACCCAAGTCTTCTCAGATTTGCAAATAATTTTAGGTTTATCCAATACACCTCCATCAAATACAACAGCACACATGGAAATGAACAGTGCGCATCCTGTTTGTGATGGATGGTCAAATGGGAAAAATGCTTCCACTTAACTTTTTAGATCACTCTGGTGGATGGCTTCTGATAGCAAGCAAGAACCACCAGGCTATGGAAACACTGGCCTCTAGCTACCAACAAAAGTGAAGTAGCCAAATGGTCAAGGTCAAGGCTATGAGGGCAGAATGCTCTTTCTGCAAAGGATGGGAAGTAGGTTTTCCATACTGTCAATCTACAGAGTTGGCTTAGAAGGTATGACTAGAGAGGGGAAAACAATTACGACTGGAGAAACAGTTGCCCATGAAGGTACTTGGGCTTGTTTTCCCTCAGGGATAATTTCTGACATTAGAAATAACAAAGAAAATGTATACAGTAGTCCTCTGGGACAGCTGCATGTCAGACATCCCCATTTCACCCTCCTAGAATCAGATTCAGTGTTAAAAATAGTTATGGCATTTAGCGATAATGGGAAGGCAAAGAGGTCTTAAAACCATGTTTACCACTTCTGGAATATGCACTTGATCTCTGCCAATTTCAAAGGCCATTTGTGCAGATACGGTACAGTGCAACTGAACTGTCTACTAAGGAGTTGGGTTAAGAATGAAATGTGAGTTGATGTTAGAAATGAACAGCCCACTGCCAGACTGTTATAAACTCCATACATAGCTAGCAAAAATAAGTACCCCTGATTGTTGGTATACCACATTAATGCCCTACTGTCTGACTGAACTATTATTAATAAACACACACACACACACACACACACACACACACACACACACACACCACTGGCAGGGAGTCATGAACCCAAACCACTGTAGTGTCAAGCAGAACTACTCTTATAGCTTGAACATTTATACAAAGAACAGATTCTAATGCCCCCCCCCCATTCTAAATTAAATGCATCAGTAGTCAAATTGCCCCTAGTGAGGGGAAGAGTGAATGGACAACCTTGCAGAAGACTGGCTGGTAATGACCACCAGCCATACCACATGGTTTCTGCACAAGCAGGACAACCTGATTTGCTGCAGAGAGAAACGTGTTGAGACAACTGTAAGCTTAAACATCGACTGTTTGGCCCCACAAGTGGCAACATGTATATGGTTGCTACAAGGGTACCTACCTACAACTCAGATCTATCTAAGCTGAAAGTAAATGCAGATGTAACCAGTCAAGCACTAATTGTAAGATACATTTAATCCTCTTCTGGAGGCAAGCAGGTTCTGCAGGAAATGTTGGCAGCACAACAGTCTGACCATATGCTGCTGTTTAGCTGTGAAATTACATTTCTCAGTATTTACAGTGATTCTTAAGGGCTGCAACAACTAAAGCAAGGAGTCTTTGTGCTCCTTGAAATGTTCTGTTGTGCTAATTGTCAAGTAAAGGGAAATCTTAAATCCCCACCACCTTAGGCATACTTCTAGATGGTAAACACCTCTGCCGAACATGTTGAGCTAAGGTGATCCTGAATAAAAGTGCTGTTGCCAGAAATGACATTTGCTGGCAATGATTCAGATGAGAAGAAATCTCCAAGACGGTCTAGCCAGTCTCATGTGGTATTATGCTTCCCTGACATCCAAACAGCTTACTTAACTCCTCTTGACAGACAAGAGTAAATAATACATAAGGAGACCATGTCTCAGGCCTCCATGGGAATGCTGTAGATTAGACCACTGAATTCCAAGATATGTCTTAAGTTCTGTCACCTTTGGTACTAACAAAATATAGAATGCTTCATGTATAATTGCTGCTCTTCTGAGACCTCCAGGATTACTCTTCTTGGGAAACTTCTGTACCATCATTTTTGCCAGTTTCTTTTCAAGAGATCAACATCTGACAAGGAATGATGTGGTATGCCTGGATGGAAAGCAGTGAGATATTCATGTGTGTCCATCTCTTTTTTCACCTTTCTTATGTGAAGGTGCCACCACTAGGAGAGAAGCAAGGAGATTTTGCAAACTGTTTATTGAGGGAGGCATTCAGCTGCAGAATGAAATGTGCTGTGAACCAGCCAGACTTTGGACATGGATTTTTGAAAAATACCACTAAGATCTCTAGACTGATGACCCTACTGAAAAGAATGAAGAGAGAACCCTTTCTTCCAGTACTCACCCGGTGTGGAAAATCTGCTTTTAGCTTAAACCAGAGCTGATAATGTTTCCTTTGTGCCCTAGGAAATGTGTGCTAAGAAAGGAGGAATCTAACCCCTAAAGCTGGGTGAGTCTTCCCTTCCTCCTGCATCTTTCTTAGACTTAAACTTTTGGCCAAAACAGAAAGGACCCGATAAAGGTGCATCTACAGACATCACCTCTGTATCCTCAGTGAAGGTTATGAGGTGCAGCAATAAGTGGTGATGAACAACAATGGTAGTTCATGCTGTACACTCAACACGTTCCATAGCAGTATGTGCCACAAAGGACATGGTGTGGTTGCCTGTGCCTTGATCTCTTCCTTCAAGGATCCATCAGGTAGACAATATATCAAATGATGTAGCTAATTCAAATCTCATTCAAAATATATCATTACAGGTCATACAGGTCAACGTTCTCATGGTCAGAGGAGAGGACAAATACTTCCTGTAGTAGTCTAAAGCTCTCAACTTTCTATAAGGAGGACGATGATCAACTGCAACTCAAATGTGTGGTTCCATCTCACATCTGCTACTAAATCTGTTATACTGGGCTTAGGGGATGCAGCCAACATGCTGAATGGAGTGGATCTTGTCAGCACTCCTAGAGTCTGGGGCCATTTTGTCACTAACAGGTTGTCCACCAAGGATTATATCACCTTAGAGGACTGCTGGCCATCCTGCTTTCTTAATGTCTTTTCAGAGTTCAGGAGAGGAGGGAAGTTCTGTGACATCACATAGACAATTTCTCTAAATTTTGGATCATTTAATGTGGATTGCAGACAATCCTACATCTTCAGCTAAGTACTCTGTTGGAGGAACTTTTATCTTCTTCCAAGGACTGTGACCTTCTACACCTTTTTGAAGGCCTAGTTGGCAAGTCTTGATCGAAGGTCTTAGCTGTGCTGCTGTTGCTAGCTGAAACATATAATGGACTTTCAGGTGCTGTTTGATCCAATCAAAGGTGCATGTGGGGAAAGTAGTTGCTCCATTCCCCAAAATGCTTGCTGTTTGCCATCAATTTTGTATGGTTGAGGGTTAAGGTGGAGGTAGCAGAATATAAACCTCTGGATTAACTGTTTGCAAAGATCTTTGTATTTCTGAAATTAAGACTGTAGTGTAGATAGCTGTAGCATATCCTGACAATATGCCTGATCTGTAGAGCTGGTGTGAATAAGAATTAATAGCAGTCCTGGAACTACCTGGTGACACTTTGTAATGCAGATTCAGTTTTAATGACTGTGAAAATAGGAGAGATGGATGAACTATGTGGAGTCCTGATCAGGGCTGACTCACTGAAATAACAAACACTGCCTTCTGGTAAACTAACACTTATGGAACCATCTTTGGAAATATAGAACCAGCTTTTGAAGTACTGACACATGTTGGGCTGAAGGGAATGGCACCAACTGCTAGACTGGTGGTGGTATCCCTGAAGTGCAGAAACAGGGCCAGCAGTAAGGCAGATACCAGTGTGAATGTCTGTGAAAACTACTAAATCAATGTGCCTAATGATGGGTACCCCAAATGCTGAATTTACATGGCTGTCCATCAGCCAACGTCAGCCATCTCAAAACATGCAATACCTGTACAACAATGGTAAAAGATGCTTAAAATGATTATATATACAGTAAAAAAAAATAATAAATAAAAAAAATAAAACTAGTTATGGACTCACCATAACATATCATCAGTGTTGTCCATTTTCATTTTTTCCTCACATATGGGTTCGGATCCGATCCCTTGGATCTGACTTGATATGCAACAGCTCATGGCAACTAAAAAGCTTTCGAGCTCCCTACACTACCCATAATGCCTCCCTCCCAATCACCTCAGATCTCATTTGCCGCTTTGCGAAGATGTGGTCCTTCCATTTAGCTTGCAGGCAATTAAATAGATATTTTGTTCTTTTTACCAAACCTTTTTCTTCACTAAGCTCAAAATTTAAATCTATGCAACTAAACATATCCTATACCCTTTTCACTAATCATTTACCCTTTCCATCTTGTACTGAGGCACTTCTTAACTACTACTGTTAGCAGTCATTTCTCCCTACCCCTTTTTTGTGATTGCCTCTCCCCTTTCCTTTTTTGCTGTACTCCTTTTCCTATATCTATATATATCTGTATATATCTATATATATATCTATATATATATATATATATATATATATATATATATATATATATATATATATCTATATCTATCTATATATATATATATATATATATATATATATATATATATATATATACACACATATATATACATATATATATATTTTTTTTTTGAAAAGGCTAAAACGATCTTTTTCTTCTTTGCAGTTTGGTAAAACAGTTATGGCAGATAAAGCGTGCAAGCTGCCTGGCTTCAAAAAGTCTTCCAAGTTCAGTCACGAGATTGTTTATTGACTCCCAATTTTTGTGCTTATTGTCCGAGTCCACTGCACTTACAGGAAGAGTGTGTGATTTGCAAAGCGTTCAACCAGCAGGCCCTTGTTGAACGCAGAAATAAGCTTATCCTTAAGGGTATGCTGCCTTCCTCTTTTGGGGAGGCCGTTTCTGGCTTTGACAAAGAACAAAAAAATAAAAAGATACTTCTAAATCTGAACAGTCAAGTCCACCTTCCTCCCTGCCCTCTAGAAGTTTGGAGAAGGGAAGGAAAAGGCCTTCTTCTGCTCCAAAGTTGTCATTGAAGCATTCTCCTAAGGTAGCTAAACTGTTGGATCCTAAAATTCTCTCAGATCCAACAAATTCCAGGACTCCCCTGTCAGATGCAACCACTTCGGATCAGAGCTACTCTGCTCTGAAGGATAGGTTGGAGAGGTTGTTGGAACCTATGCGAAGACTGTTCAACCCCATTCAGACCTTACCTCGGTCTCGGTACTTTCCTTCAAATCGACCCAGTGCCATCCAGTGTTCCTTCTCTCTTTCTGGAGAGACCGAAGTCACCACTGGCATCATCAAATCACTCAACTAGAAGCCTCACTCAAGGTAAAGTGGAGAGGATGGTCAAGAAGATCCTCTGGTGCAAGGTATCAAAGGAGCCCCTTCAGCTGCTACACCTAAGGGTCAGTAGTTTCGAATCTGATCATCCCCTCTTCAGATTCCTCCTCCCAACTTCCCTGGAAATTTTGAAGCCTTTGGCTCTGATCCATCTGGCATTGTCTGCATCAGAGGCAAGGACCTTTCCTTCCTTGGCTCAGACTTCTGCTCAGAGTTCCATGGGTCACTCGGAGCAGAGGAGCTCTCTGGGGCCATAATTGCCCAGTTAGGTCTGAGACAGTGGGTTCGACTCAACAGTTTTCAGAGCTGTCCCCATGTCTTGGAGCCTCGGCTCGGCAGCAGTTCTGCCTCAAAAGCACTGTCATCTGGATTTGGGGGTGCCCAAATCCACAGTCACAACCTGTTGGATCAGGGGTCCTTCACTTCTTGGGGTCAGTCAGCTTTTGAGGCTTTGGAGAGGGCCATGTTTGCCTCTGCAGCACAGAAAGTATCTACCCCATCAGATCCACAGTCTTCTGCCTTGCAGACCTCGCGCCAGTGTCTCGACCAGACTTCCCACAAGGACAGCGGGTCCAGCAGCCCCAGGCTGCCCAAGAGGACTCCTCATCCTCTAATGATACCTCCCTGAAACTCCCATACAGGAGGTTCCTTGGAAGAGGAAGTGTAAGAAGAAGCACTCAAACTCCTTGGAGGAGCCCATTACCGAGTACACTGACCTCGATGAAGGTGACTGATCCCCAATGTCATCTCCAGATGATGTTTCCTTCAGAGACAACCTAGAAATCTTGGTAAAAAGAAGGGGTTAGAAGCCCAGCAATCCTTCATTGGAGGAGCTAGTGTACCTGGTGGCTTTTGGATCCAGGCCATCTACCTCTTGCGTGACCCAGTCCACAGATGAGCTCACTGAATTGATCTCTCAACGGGCATGAGAGGCTCCAGAATGTCAAATAAGACCATAATGGCACTAGAGGACAAAAAATATGGTCATATGGGTGTTCCAGTAGATGCCATGTCTGTGGCAGTGGATACGAAAAAAGAACTTGTGGAAGAAAGTTCAACTACTCATCCTTCTAATAAGGATTTTAGGATGATAGATGTGGAAAGCGCGTTTTTTCTTCAGCGACCTTTGCCTTGAGGTCCCTGAATTATCTTTCTCATTTTACCAGACTGCAAAAGGATCTGATCAAGGAGCTAACAGATACCCTTTCAGGAGTTGTGTCTGAAGAAATACAGTATTCGGATAACTCCCAGCTGGCCACCCTGTACACTACTGCATAATCCTACACAAGACTCATTTTGCATGCAACCAAAGGGGTGAGTAGAGTTGTGGCTTCAGGCTTCTTTACGAGGAGGCAGGCCACCTTGTTATTGTAATCTCTGCTTTAACCACTTCAGTATTACGTTCCCCAATTAAGCTATTTTAATTTCATCATCTTTAATTAAGCTATTTTAGTTACATTATCTTTAACTATGATAGTGCTTGCATTTACAGCTCTTATTTTAATTGTTATTGTAAAAGTAAAGTCTCTGAATACTAAAAACTAGTGCAGTGATTAGGCAATCACCTAATAACTACATAATTAAAAGCTAGCACCAATCTTAAAACACTGACCTTCAAACGTATTATTGAAACAAAGGTTAAACAGAAATATTCTGACAGACCTGCCCAATAAGCTAGAGATAACTAACTGTATTTAAAAGGGATAAAGGTTGTATGAAACCGCAACAAGATGTGTTCTGCATAACTCTACAGTGTGTAACACTGTTCATGCTAAGGACAATATTAAGCAGTTAGTAACTAACTTGGA
>NC_056742.1:279656326-279693826 GCF_019279795.1 Protopterus annectens | reverse complement strand
ACTGCTGTCACACTACCCTCGTACATATCCTGTACCACTCTTACATACTTCTCTAACACTCCCGACTTCCTCATACAATACCACAACTCCTCTCTAGGCACTCTGTCATATGCTTTCTCTAAATCCACAAAGACACAATGCAACTCCTTCTGACCTTCTCTGTACTTCTCCATAAACACTCTCAGGGCAAACCATCATATCTGTAGTGCTCTTTCCTGGCATGAAACCATACTGCTGATCACTAATCATCACCTCCATTCTTAACCTAGCTTCCACTACTCTTTCCCATAAATTCATGCTGTGACTGATCAGTTTAATCCCTCTGTAGTTACTACAGCTCTCCACATCACCCTTATTCTTAAAAATAGGTGCCAAAATACTTTTTCTCCATTCTTCAGGCATCCTCTCACTTTCCAAGATTTCATTAAACAATCTAGTTAAAAACTCCACTGCCATTTCACCTAAACACCTCCATGCTTCCACAGGTATGTCATCTGGACCAATAGCCTTTCCGTTCTTCATCCTCTTCATAGCTTTCCTTACTTCCTCCTTGCTAATCCACTGAACTTCATGATTCACTATCCGCACATCATCCAACCTTCTCTCCCTCTCATTCTCTTCATTCATCAACCCCTCAAAAGTACTCTTTCCATCTGCTCAACACACTCTCCTCGCTTGTGAGTACGTTTCCCTCATTATCCTTTATTACCCTTACCTGCTGCACATCTTTACTAGCTCGGTCCCTCTGTCTAGGCCCTTTTCTCCCTCCTTAATGTCTAACCTTTTATACAACTCTTCATACGCCTTATCCTTAGCCTCTTCTCTCTTTGCCATGCACCTCATCTCCTTATACTCTTATCTACTTTCTTCATCTCTTTGACAATCCCACTTCTTCTTCGCCAACCTCTTTCTCTGTATACTCTCCTGTACTTCTTCATTCCACCACCAGGTCTCCTTGTCCTCCTTCCTCTTTCCAGATGTCACACCAAGCACCTTTCTAGCCATCTCGCTTACTAGCTCTTCTGTAGTTACCCAGCTATTCGGTAGCTCTTCACTGCCACCCAGTGCCTGTCTTAACTGTTCCCTGAACATCACCTCACAATTACCCTTTTTCAGTTTCCACCATTTGATCCTTGGTGCTGCCCTCATATTCATCCTCCTCTTCTTGATCACCAATGTCATCCTACAAACCACCATCCTATGCTGCCTAACTACACTTTCCTGCCATACAAATGAAAAAAAAAATTCTGCACCGACGTTTAAAGTGTAGAAACACCTAGTCTGCCTAACGTGAGCTAAAATTTAATGGAAATTACTCTAAACAAGAACCATAGACAAACAGTACAGAAAAAAACGGTGCCTAATCAGGCACATCTGAAGAGTATCAGTATCCGTCTTAAAAAAGATGAATAGGAACAGACTGGTCTAAAAGTGAATCAGAAGATAAAAAGGACACTAACCACACAAACAGAAGGAAGAAAGAAGAAACTCAAAAATTCAACAGTAGCCTGAGAATCTTCTCTTAGCTAGGCAACTTGCAAACATAGTTGAAGATATCTGAAGAGGTCTTTCTTCCAGGAGATTATTTGCAAGGGTGAAGTAATGGGGAAGCCTGGCTAAATTCTTTCTTTCTGTTTTTAGTACTACAGGTGAGGAAGATGAAAATCCATTCTCAGATTTTGTTAATTAAGAGAGCCCACCAAACTGTTTTTTGTTAACTTTACATGTATAACTTATACCTTAGTGCTGCACATTCACATATGGAAAAGTTAAAAAAAGCAAAGAACTCAAGAACAGCATCATGAACAGGTTTATTTGGGTATTTGAGGAAAGAACACAGTCTGTTTCCTAAAGTGCAAGATTTATTGCATCCTAGTTTCTCTGTGATTTAAGTCTAAGAAGGAAGATTTACTTATGACTGAGTAGAGTACAAAGGTCCTAGGTTTGCCAGTGAGACATGTAATGTACAGCTGCCCCACACATATTTTACACGTTACAAACTGTTAATATTCGCACGTACTTGGCTAAAAAACTTTTTTTTGTCTGGGTACGTAAAAGCCTATACAATGATAGTATTTCATTCACTTTTACATCATGGCAGGAAATTTCTATGCTCTGTAAGACACTTTGTATGGTAGTTACTATAATGCATTCATTACAAATTAAATATATTACTGTTAGAGAAGTTTATTCTCAAAGGCAGTTTTCTTAATTCATGGCTTTAGATACACATACAAGCCTAACATGGACCCCCCCCCCCCCGTACACTGGCAGCAGCAGTACAACAGTTTACGGTTCATTATCTAGCTAACCACTAAGAAGTCAGTTTGTAAAGAAACAAATACAAATCAGTTTCCTTTTCTACAGCTTAATATATACACTTAACTGCAACACATTAGCAAAGTTTGTGCATTTCTTGCCTGAAGCACAGCTTTACGGTGTTCAGTGTTCTAGTGACTACAGGTAGCAAGACTAAGAACATAAATATGCAGAATGTCTTCCCTCTACTTCAGAATACTATTCTTAGTTACCTTGGCAATTACATATACAGTGACAGAGCAGTGAGAAACACAGCTTTTGTCTACGGGCAGGCTGTCAATTTTTAGCAGAATAAAAAAAGGCAAAGAAAACACATGATATTCCATCAAGGCTCACGGAGCCAAGAAGAAAAGTTGTGACACTTTTCATAAGTACTCTACAACGCAGAATGGAACAAACAAAAGTAAGAACTAAGAAGAAGAAGAAAACAGAGTCTGCAATTCTGAAACAGTTCTGAAGATTTGCCTAGTGGTATGCTAAAGCTGCCACTGACTACAAAGATAAAAATACCAGCTTCAGATAAAAGAAAAATCTTTGCTTATTTTCTAGTGTGTTTATTAATATAGAGGCTATGGCTGGAGTATGTCATCAAAATGGAAAATAACAGCCACAAAGCAATACACCCAAATGCACATAAAACCAAAGCGGCACTGTGCAAAATGTTAAACACAGTCCTGCTTGTATTTTTTAAGAAAATCATTCCAAGCCAAGACACACAGCCAAAGGACATGGGATCAATAAAAAAAGGATTCAAAATTAACTTCAATCATTTTAGAGTAGACTACACTTTTTCTTGAGTTGATAATGTTTCTTTAGTCACAGATGTCAGCTTGCGATGATTCGATAAAAAAATAATGGGGATCTCCTGAAAGAAAACTAGAGATGCATCACTTAGAATAAACAGCTACTTTAACATGTGCTTAAATATTGTCTTATTGTCTGCATAAAACACTGCTTCCATGTTAGTTTTAACACTCCTTTAAGTGTGGTAGTTTGCCCAACCAAAGAACTTCAAAGGTAGGACTGAAAGGCTGCTGTAAGAGGCTATCTTCACAGACCTCTCCCAGGTACTAAACTCTTAAATCCATCCTTCCATTGAAAATATCATTTGCATACCGATATGGTTCAATAGCCACATCCAGTGGGGGGACATCCAAGACTGCACAATGATCAACAGCTTAATTTCAGCTCTACCAGTCTGAAAAAAAAAAGAAACTGAAATCAACTTACAGAACTTCTGGTGCTTAAGTAAATTCAGTTACTGGTTATTAAGTATATTGCCTGGATGCCAGCAAAGAAGAAACTTAGAGAACCTGAAAGAAAATCAAATATAAAAGGTGAAGAAAAAACACAGACAAGGAAGAGTCCTGCAGCTGTTCAGCAAAAAGCAGTTCAAGCTCCAGCTTTGGTGCAAGTCATGGCTTCCATCAATCTAGAGAAAAAATGTGTTACATGTGATCAAAGAGGATTAAAATAAACCCTGAGAGAATGTATCAACTCAAATAACAAAAAGGTGGAAAATGGAAGAAGATTCTGACAGCTATTCATATCCATCTAGCCGCAACTACTTTTTTCCCCATTTTTTTTTTTTTTTTTTTTTTTTTTTTTTTTTACACATGGGTTCAGGATGTCAATTTAACAGCGACTATCAAATAGAGCCAAGATCACACCAGCTGTTCTTTCATACCACAAATTCACACACAGACGCACACACCTATGGCCAGTTTAGTGTGTCCAAGCCACCTACTGCATGTCTTTGGAATATGGGAGGAAACCGGAGCACCCAGAGGAAACCCACATCCACAGGAAGGACATACAAAGTCCAAACAGAAGGCAATCTAACCAAGAATCGAACCAGAGAACCTCTTGCTGCGAGGCAACAACACTATCCACTGGGTCACTGTGCCCCCCTAAAACTACAAAAATCAGAGTTCAAAATAAAGAAAAGGTTGGCCAAGTATGAGACGGCTCAAAAAGAGTAGCTTCATAAAAGGTAGAGTTAGAAGACAGGGCATGAAGGGAAATCCTGAGATTTTCTGAAGCACCAGAGAAACTAGAAGGAACAGACTGCATTCATTTATAAAAACACCAATAAGCTGCTGGACTGGTATTCCACAGGATTTGTTAAATGTAAGGGCACATTGTGTATTTGGTCACAATCTGGCCACAAGAAAGCAGCAGAGACCTGTTTTAGTAAAAATGTAATCATGCTCGCAGAAAGAGATGATCCTGACAAAAACGTAGCAGAAGGGCAAAATATTAAAAAATGGAGACAGAGTGTTTCTGGAAAATGATTATTCACCATACACTAGGCAAAAGAGAAGCAAATTTATCCCAGCAATCAGGTAATGTTAAGACGCAGATGTGAGATTCAAGCTGCAGTATCCAGACGTCTTCAAAATAATCCTGGAGGACCAAAGTCACTTTTTGATGCAGAACAGGCTAAGGAGGAAATACCAAGGTTTGTCCAACAAAAAGTGCGCCATCAAACAGAAGGGGACTCTGCTTCTTATTCATGTGATAATAAAGCTCACAGAAAGACTTTGCCGGTAAAACCTTTTATCAAATATTCTAAAGGAAAATGCTTGAAACAGAAAACAAGCACAGAAGCCAACTAAAAGGATTGGGAGTACCTTGGACCTGACCCAGAGTCTGGGGTTAGGAGTTGGACATGAAGAGGAGAAGACTAGCAACATTGACAAGAGTGAATAAATGTGAAACTGTAAAGCATCATATTTGTGTAATAAAGCTTTACAAGAAAAAATGGAAAGACTGGAATTTTGTTGACTCTGTTAAACTTGCGGGGACTGAAACAAATACACCCACTTTATGTTAAAAGAAAAGTAACCATAAGTAGGACAATTTTGTTCTGAAAAGTATTTGTTTAAAACATTTCATGATATAAATTGTATGTTATACAGTAAAGCATTTTTACTTAATGTTGTATGTGATTAAGTAAACTAGCGTTTTTCTCTCTTCTTTTTTAGCTTTAAGAAATGTAGGCAATACAATGTAAAAAAAAATTAATAAAGGCTGAAAAAAGCCTGTATACATTAATATACTGTAATCTTGAGTTGATGAAGTGGGGGATGGGGTGTAAAAGTGCACAGATTATAATACATGTAGAGTTAATTAGCTCTCTCTTACTTTTGCAAAGGTTAATCTGGACTTGGGCCCTTATCTTAATCTAATAAGTTTTTTGTTTAAGTAAATATGAGGGTACTGAATGTAACAAAAAGTTTTCCTTTGGCAAATAAATGTTCAGTGTAAATTCAAAGGTCTGTACATGAGGAGAGCTGTACATTTTTGAACCTGTGTTTCCATTAGACAAACTGACTATAGGGGCAAGCAAACTGACTACAGGGGCAAAAAATAAAAGCTAAAGCACTTTAAGGCTAAAGTTTATTGCTTTCTGAAAGCACATAAGCTGCATTTTCACATCTGCAAGGGGAAGGAAAATAAGACAAAAACATTCACCAACTGGTGTTAAGTAGCAACACAGGCTGTAACATGCATCTTAGCATGGAGAACATTAATGCTAGGTTAAGTAACGCCTGTATGTGCAGCAGACAGTTTGGGATAATTGTTACTAATGGTGGGATTAAACATTACTTGAAGATGTACACAGTTTTGGATCGGTTTGTTTAAAGTTAACAAGTTGTGGGTGGGTGGGTGTGTGTGCGTGTGCGTGTGTGTGTGTGTGTGTGTGTTTTCATGAAAACCTTCAAATGACAAAAAAAAAGTTTGTAAAATGGGACATAGGTTCAAAATGAGGTGATGAGAAACAAGTATCAAAGATAAAGCTGCCAAACATTAGTGGGTGCACATGTAACATAAAAGTAGATATTTAAAAATATATGTCATAAATAGGTGGGAATAATAACTTCTTATCACAATGGCAATACTAAACATGTTATGTTGGAATGTGAATAGCCTGAAGTATAGAAAAAAGGCAAAAGTTTTGAATTACATTAAGAAATGCAGACTGCAAACTGTAATTATACATATATGGAAAGGAGCAAGAATGCAAGCATGTGAATTTGATAAAGAAAGGATTTCAGGATGGATATTCAGCAAAATATCAAGGACAAAGGAAAAAGGGAGTACTTGTACTAATTGCTAGAGAAGCTCCAACAGTAATAGAAAAAGAAAGAAGATAGTAATGACATATTTGTGTAGGTAACAGGCTATTGGGAAGGGAGGAGTATTATACCATGACCCCCCCAAAATGTGCACGCGGATTGGCCAGCGTGCACATTGTAAATCGAGTTATACTAATGGAAAAAGGTCCGGTCGCCCGGACTTTTTTCCATTAGTATAACTCTACTTTTAAAACACGGTCTTGCTATGTTAAATGGGTTTAACATAGCGAGACAGTTTTAAAATAAGCAACGGAGATCTCCGTTGCTTATTTTAAAGCTGTCTAGCTATGCTAAACCCATTTAACATAGCGAGACAGGTTTTAAAAAAAAAAAGCAACGGAGAAAGCAAGATCTCCGTTGCTTTTTTTATGTTAAATGGGTTTAACATAGCGAGACAGTTTTAAAATAAGCAACGGACATCTCCATTGCTTATTTTAAAACTGTCTCGCTATGTTAAACCCATTTAACATAGCTGAAAACAGTTAAAAAGCAACGGAGATCTTGCTTTCTCCGTTGCTTTTGCTCAACTCTGATGTACCGCGGCGCGCAGTACATCAGAACTGCCGCGGATGCCAGACATCTGCGGAAGGGCAGTAAACAGGCATTATACTATGCCATTATTTAAGAAAAGTAATAGTTTTTCTTAAATAATGTCATGTATAATAGCAATAACTTCAGGGTGTGGGTAATGCGGTATTTACCCATGGTTGGCTTTGTTTGGTCCGTCGGGACCAAACCACGCCAACCGTGGGTAAATCCAGCATTACCCACACCCAGGCGTGGGTTATTGCTATATTATGCCAACATGTATCTATATACATTTCACCTAAAACTGCTGTTATGGAGCTTAAGAAAATTTTGATAGAAATAACAATCTTTCAGCAGGGAATTCTACTTATGGGTGGGGACTAGAACTTGATTTGTAAAAGAGACAATGTATCTAGGTGACTAGAAGGCCCAGATACAACAAAACAGGGTAGATTTATAAAGAAATGTATGAAAATATTTGTTATGGAAGATGCAAATTCAACATTAAGAACTCAGAAAATTTACATATTATTCCCCAAAGCAAAAAAAAAATACTGGACCAGACTAGACAAATTAAATTTCACAGGAACTCATGTATTTTATTGAAAGCTTTAACACACATCCAATAACTATTTCAGATCATGCACCAATAACAATTAGATAAAAATGCAAAGTAATGAAGTATAAATTAAGACACTGGCCCTTCCCCACCTAACTGTTAAAAAGAGGAATTTAAGGAGTGGGTAGTGCAAATTATTCAAGAGTTATTAGGGAAGACAGAAACTTCTTCAGAAGGTATAGTTAGTGAGTGGAAAAAAATAAAAGTGGAGCTTAAAAATTTATTTCATTCTACATATGTTTTCCAGGGATGTCCGACTGGGCCAGTGGTCCTTTTTCGGTGGAGGTCCGGGGTGAAAAGCTCCATTACAAAAACACATTACAAACAATACAATAAATCGTTAGCAATCAAGAGTACATAACTTTTGGTAAATATAAGTAGCAAACAGTTTATACATAAAACAATAAAAACTGAAACAGTAATACAAAGTTATGAAAAAAAAATAAGAAAGCTAACAAACTAGCATAAAACATCTTGTGCCGTCATAGAGAAATGACTGATCAGTAGATCAATATCACGGTTTTGGTGGCAAATATTTATGAGATACATGTATGGTATATGAATAAAAATATGGCTGATTGTTGCTATGCTAGTGCTACTTGTTCTAAACAGTGGTAGCTAAGGCAATACTGAGGTGAAGTACAAGGAGGAGGGAATATGATGACACTGTAGGAAGCTCGACATAGGTAGATAAAATAGGAGACGTAGTAAGCTTGAGATAGGAATTGCAAGAAGGGATAGTTTGGATGTGAGACTTTAGTAAGGGAAGAGGTACTTTGGTTTGGTTGTAAGAACAAGGAAGGACAGAATGATCAGCCAGATGGTCAACAATGATTAGCAAGAGCAAGGCTATTTTTTGGTTAGGTGTTCCTTAAGCCGTAGTTTAAATTTGGATGTATTGCTAGAATTTAGTATTGTCTGAGGCATGTAATTCCAGGACTTAGACAACTGGTTGGAGAATAGAGTGTTACCGTAAAAAATATTAGAATTTAGTTACTTTGAGTAGTAGTTTGTTGGAGGATCTTAGTGGCCTGCCATTTGAGTAGAGTTGCACTAAGCTCTTGAGTGCTGGACAGTTGCCTGGATGGTGGAAACTGGAATGAATGAAAATTAGTTGGGTGAAGGACAGCAGACTGGGTAGTTCAATCTAATTTAGTTTATGAAGTGCTGTGCAGTGATGTGATCTGTAAGGGAGGTTAGTAGTGAATCTTGTGATTTTGTTATAGCAGGACTCCAGTTTGTTTAAATCTGATTTTCTGAGAATAGTGAATCTTGGCAAGGCATACAGAAGGGTACAGAATAGACTAGTCCTAGTTATGGAATGTCCAGTGGCCTCTGTTAGGTATGGCTTGACTCTGTGAGCTTAGCTTAATGTGGACCTTTTTGTATATATAAAAGAAAGAGAGACCAGGTTAAGAATTAACAAGAATTATTTAACGTTTATGACAGAGGTTAAAGTATCGCAAAATAAGGGAGATCTCACAAATTGAGAAGAGGTGCAACTGCAGAGTACTAGAGAGAAAAAAAGGAAGTATCCAGGTAATACGCATGAATTTAGAAAGACTGCTGTTAAGCAACTGTTTGATAACTCCAGAGCACACAACCTTTTAACACAATGACTTGGGCAACAGAAAGTAGAAAGGGTTGTTGCTCAACACAGAGAGCGTATAACAAAAATTACCCAAGATCCTGTAGAGGTATTAGATATATTTTAGAAATTTTATGAAAATTTGTACAAAGAAGAGAAATATGTAAAACAAGAAAAAGCACAAACTGAAATGTTTTTTTGGAGGACTTGGATATGCCAAGGCTGGAGTCAAAGGAGACTCAACAAGTAACGGTTCCACAGGAATACCATCTATTCCTGGAGGCTTTCCTGCAGATTTATTATATAATCACACTTTTTATCTCATCTCATCTTATCCTAACTGTTAATAACGGAGACTCATCTACCTAAAACATTGGCATATTTTTGGTACATTTAATTCTACCATAAATATTTCCATTTGTGATTTTTCTTGATTTCCACATTTTTCTGCTTTATACAGATTTTCATAACATTTCTGAAATATTTTTGTTACCTCTACAGAGCTCTGTTTATTTTCCTTGGTACAGGCCCTTAAGCATAGCAACATATATTTCTATGTACACATAAGCTGGGATTTTATGAGTAGGGCAATGGAAGCATTTGCATTCCCCCGATACAATAATAAGGTTAATTAGGAGGATATATGTAAACTAATGCGGGAGGTTTCCTCTCTGTTTAGTTCTGTTTGTATAGAGAAACCAGCCAGGGGTGTTCTCTTCCTGCTTATGTTATCTGCATTACATTTATAGCCATCTGCATATAAAATAAGGGACTCAGAAATTCTAGGACATACTGGTATGATAATCAAGAAAAGTTGGCTTTATTTGCAGATATTACTATTTTGTACCAGACAAAACCAGAAAAGGACATCTCAGTGCTGTAGAACATTCTGAGTCAGTTTAAAGTCTTTTCGGGATATAAAAATAATCAAGAAGAGAAAAAAAAAAACGGTTACAGAGCTAAACTATATACCCGCATATCAAATGGTTCAGCAATACCCATATTTATGGGGACATGCAAATACTTAATTTTATCAAGTATAGGTTGAAATGGATTCCGTTATGGCAGATAAGAATATATGTGGGAACAGACTAAATAAAAGACAATACAAAAACTGAGAAACTGGCAGCTTGTTTATGGATATGAATAAGATACAGGCATTTTGTCGTCTCTCTAGTTTTATTTACAGGTCAGGCATATTTTTATGAACCCGAGAAGCTGTGGATAGTAATTAATGAAGAGTTGAAGAATTTTAATCTGGGAGGGGGAAACGGCAAGAGTCAAGTAGGATAAGTTAACCTTCCAATAAAACAAGGTAGTTTAGGATTACCCGATTTAAAGGGAAGATTTAGACCTGCATAGTTAAGGCTCATGTACATAACACAAGCAGAAAGCTATAATACAAAGTAGAAAAGGATGATGATGACGGGGAGGGGGATTCAACAAATAAAGACAGTGGAATTTAGGATGCAGCCTCTTAAGGAAAATAGCAGCCATACAGAATATTATATTCATAAAGTCACACAAGGTATGCTAAGAACTAAACCAACAAGAAAGGAGAGTCTTCCAATAGGGTATCTGCAGTTAGGGGTACAGTGAATAGGCAAGTGGGGGCTGGAAGTTAGTGGAGAAAACTGGCAAAGGAACCAAGCTATTGGGAGCAAATAACTAGATAAAAGGTAAATGAATGGGAGGATGCCAAGAATTTACTTGGACTGCAGGTTAGAGATTGCCTTCCCTATCAAGGATTGATATTGGAATATAGGCAAAAAGAAAGAAATGGGAGGGGGGGGGCCCTAAATGAAAGACCATGAATGGTAGAGTTTTTAGTAGAATCTAGAGCAGAAGCTGTTGTTAAAGAAGGGATAATTAGCAGAGCATATAAAATATTGCATGATAACTTGAAGAATCAAAGGAGGTTAGAAAGGAGTGGATACGCAATTCACTAATAAATAATAGGGGGCTATAGGTTTGTCTCCCAAATATATAATAAAATCGAGAAGATTACGATTTTTGCTTGGAAATGTTTACATAGATACTTTTATACCCGAAACAGACCCCAGAGAATTTTCCCTCCAGTAGACAGAAAATGTTGGAAGTGTGATGGGGAAGAAAGAGGTAATTGGGAACATATTTTATGGGAGTGTACTGAGCTGACAGACTAAAAAGATTCCCTACAGACTACTGTATCAGAAATAGTGGGTGAGCAAAGTGGTGTAACTAGGGAAAGAATTTTTATGGGCTATGATACAAAATTGGAATTGTCTAGACATAGTAAGGCCTTGATGAGTCTAATTATGGTGGCTGCCAAAAAAGCAATTACTAGAAAATGGAAATCCATGACTAAACCAACTATACTTGAAGTAGTAATTACAGTAACAGAGACAAAACAACTGGAATTGGCATCTTTAAAACAGGCTAGGAGCAAATTGTAAAAGAAAAATGGGAACTGTGTCTAGCTAAACTGCAAATATTTCTGCTTCTTGAACTGTTTTACACTGTTTAAAGTTGTTTTTGCACCTGCACTTTTAAAGTTTGTCCTGTTTGTTGCTTTTACCTGTTGAGGCTACACACTCAAGTGCGCTAGCCTGTGTTACATATTTATTGCATTTTCCTGCTGTTTGTCGCAAAAAAAATAAATAAATAAATAAAATTTTAAAAAATTATCCTTGTTTCCCACCTTTCCTGACCTAGAGTAGTCCAAATACAGTCTTTGCTGTATTCTGGACTTTTGGAAAGTTCCTGTGTTGCCCATTTCCTTTCTTGGATAAAGGAAGGCTTCTTTGTTCACCAGTGGCAGTGGGGAGCTTGGAGCAGCCTATCTATCCCTGGAGGAGTGTTCCCAGCACAAGAATCTGGTAGTCTATTGGCCGTTTTGGGCCAATTTCTAGCTCTTTCAAGTCCCCCTGTATAAAACCAGCTTTAGCGCAATTTTGCGCATAGCGCAGCGCCGCTTAATTGGGTTTAAACCATTCTCGGCTCCACAAAGTCTGCTCTTCACTTTTTCCATTAGAACTGATCTAGTTCTCATAATAAACACCCTATTCCCATTCTAAAGCCTGGCTCTTGCTCACTAAAGCAATTATACAAGTCAGCACTAAAAAATTAAAAGCACTACACCCTCACAAACTCCCCTTGAGTACTTTGTTCCCCATTGGCCCTTTTTTTTCAATTAGAAAGGAATTCCCAATACTATTCTAGCATGTCCAAAGGTCAGTTGTCAATCTCCTCTCAGGTCCAGCTGGTGAAACAACCCTCTCCTCCCAACAAATTCCAACACATGTGAGAGATGCAACCATATAGACAAACTGGAGGCTAAGCTCTCCCAACTCAGTACTGGCGTAACCAGTCAGGAGGAGAAGGAAACCACACTCACTACAATTCCAGTCTCACATAGACCTATCACGACAGCAAACCAAACACAAACACACAAAAACATACTCGGAGGCTCTAAATAAAAATCTGCCTAAGTAGCAGAGACCGCAAAGCAGACACCCAAGCAACCGCTACCTCAAAACAAAACACGTGCAGTGTGCCGAACAGTCACAGCCCTTAAGGCTAAACAACACACCCGATACACTTGTAATAGGTGACTATCGTCAGGCACACTGACGTTCCGCTCACCAGGCTGAACAAGGAGAAGGTCACGGTGAGCTGCCTGTCGGGCGCTAGGATCCGCCACATAACACAAGCACTCAGGTCACTCCAAGGCAAGTACAAATATGACTCAGTCATTGTCCATGCTGGTGTGAATGACCTGAGACGTACCTCCCTGGACTACATGGAGAGACAGAGGAGCTCTCTGAGCATGTAGCCCAGGCCGGTATGACCCTGACCTTGAGTAGCATCTTACTCTTACCAAGAATGATGTCACAATATGAAGACAAGATGATCAATTTCAACAATTGGCTTAAGTATTTGTGTCATTCAAAGGGGATCCAATGCCTGTCTGCCTGGGATGACATGCTCGACAAGTCACGATGCTTCGCTAGGGACGGCTTGCACCGGTCACCCCTGGGCTTTCGGATATTGGCAAAGGCTCTTGCCACCCCCATAGTGCCTTTTTTAGGCAAGGCTCAAAAGACAAACCCACCTCCATAGGTATCACAAGGGATAAGAAACTAAGAGTAATGCTACTCAACGCCAGAAACTCTCCTTAGCATGGAGAACATCGATATCTGTGCAGTAGCAGTAACAGAAACCTGGTTCAAGGCTCCCGAGAGCACCCCAGCACTACCAGGTTATACCTCATACCATGTTTTTCGGCCCCAAAACGTGGACTGAACCACAAAAGGAGGGGGAGTATCAATATTCGTCAAAGATACCCACACCTCCAGGTTGGTGGCACAGCACGAAGCATCAGAGACTATCCATGTGCAACTAACAATGGGTAAAACTGCCTTCCAGTTTATAGCCTGCTACAGACCACCCTCCCAAACCCAGGAACCCCACTCTGCCTTCCTGAGAACACTGGAAAATATGAAGGTCTCTCCAAACACCATTACATTGGGCGACTTCAACTACCCTAACATAGACTGGGAGCATTACTCTAGCTCCAACACCCTAGCCCAAAGGCTCCTAGAATTTATAAACTCAAATGCTATGGAACAACTTGTTGCCACTCCCACAAGAGGGTAAGACATACTGGACCTGATCATCACCAACATGGGGACTCTATGCTGCAGACCAGAAGTGTATCCCTCACTGGTAAGATCAGACCATAAACTAACCTCACTAGATATTCACATCCCGACCCCAACCCCTGCCCAGAAAACCACAGTGAAAAACTTCTCTACAGCAAATTTCACACTCCTCAAAACCGAGGTGGAATCCTTCAAAGCCCCCGGGCCTGTGGAAAATACAGCCCAGACCGCAGAATCCTTTATAAACACATTCTATGAACACCTTCAGGAATGCATGGATCATGCAATCCCAAATAAAACCAAGACCCAGTCCTCCAAAGTTAGGCGTCCTGTCTGGTGGACCCCAGCCATAAACAAACTATACAATAGAAGGAGGAAGCTACTACATGATGGAGCAAAATCCCAAAAAGGGAAGGCATCTCTGATCAGTATTAGCAAAAAACTATGGGCACTCATAAAATCGTCTAAGGCCAGCTTCGAGAGAAAAATTGCACAGGACACTAACGATCATCACAAGGCTTTCTTTAGTTATGTTAGGAACCTGGGTGGGAATTCCCAGATATGCTCAGAATTAGTCCAAAATGACAAAAAATACACAGAACCCACAGACATTGCCAACATCCTAGCTGACAGGTTCAACGCAAACCCCCTCCCCACCAAAGGGCAAATATCTATCCCAGCAGAGTGCGCCCCTGAGATCTCAGCTGCCCAGGTAGGAGCCGCCCTCGCCAAAGCAAAAAACACAGCATCAATGGGACCAGACGGTGTCCCGGGCTGCGTCCTACATGAACTCCAAGAAGAACTAAACTCAAACATAAAACTACTGTTCAATCTCAGCCTTACTACAGGCTATGTACCCAAAGAGTGGCGTACAGCAACAGTGGTCCCTCTCCACAAAGGTGGTGCCTCAACGGATCCTGGAAACTATCGCCCCATAAGCTTGACTAGCTTGGTCTGCAAAGCTATGGAAAGGATCATCATGGACCTCATAAATAAAGATATTGGGGACCTACAGACACTGGATGCTACCCAGTTCGGCTTTGTTAAAGGCAGATCCTGCCTCTTAAACCTGGTCGATTTCTTTGAAACAGTCACCAAGGCCATTGACGAGGGGAAGGTGGTCCACACAGCCTACCTGGACCTTGCAAAAGCCTTCGATACAATACCCCACTCGGGCATTATAGATAAGCTCACCAGCTTAAATATAAACCCCTATGTCACTAGATGGGTTGCAAACTGGCTCAAGGACAGAACCCACATGGTTAGAATTGCTGGAGCCATGTCAAACTCCAAACCAGTTACAAGTGGCATCCCACAAGGCTCAGTCCTGGGACCTCTCTTGTTCGGTACATATTTCTCGGAGGTACAGGCTAACACGGAAGGACTGTGGCTGACCAAATTCGCAGATGACTGCAAACTGGGCGCCATAATAGACTCTCCAGCCGACACAAGCATCCTAAAAAAGGGCCTCATAGAAACAGACAACTGGTGCCAGAGCCATGGCCTCAAGCTAAATGCCAAACAGTGTATAGTCATCCCCTTTGGCAAAAACAAAGTGCCCACAAATTACCACATAGGTGGTAATCCATTAAGTACGGAAGAAGTAATTAGGGACCTGGGGACCCAAGTTGATAGCAATCTCTCATTTGACAACCACGTGGCCAAACCGGTTAGAAAAACATTTTATATAGCCCACCTAATCATGAAGGGATTCACATCTAGATCAGGGGAGGTCATCATGCCTCTTTACTCATCCCTCATCAGGCCCATAATTGAGTACAATGTCCCTTTTGGGATGTACCTTACCAGACACCTGCAGCAACTGGAAAAACCCCAAAAGTACCTCACCAAGAGGATCAAAGGGCTCAAACAGATGCCATATGCTGCCCAGTTAAAGAAACTCCAGCTCTACTCAGTGGCATACCGCCTGCTCAGAGGCGAACTGTGCCTGACGTATAAAGCCATGTTCAACCCGGGAATTAATGGACATGCTGCACCTCAGAAAATCCAAATCCCATCGAGCTATGCGCTCGAGAGACTTGAATCTCAGCACTGAAATAAATAGGACATGCTGGAGGAACAGATTCATAACCCAGAGGCTCCCTTCACTCGAATAAAATCCCAGTCCAGGTTAGGCAGAGTTCCTCATTGACTCTCTTCAAGAGGAATCTTGATGAGTGGATGGGAGATGGTAGGTTTACCCTGAGAATCACTTCTGTGTCACTGTTGACAGAGGCACAGTATACTAACCTCGAAAAAGGGCATAGCAAAATTCATTTAAAATGGGTGGCAAAAGCCAAACACACTCTGGCTAGGCTTATAAATGCCCTAGGGCAGATAGCCTAGTATGAACCTATGAATAAGGTTTAAAAGAAGCCAGGATTTGAATGAGCTATGTAATGTCTGACGGACAATGACTGGGCAGATTAAAAGTGATGTACAATGTTTGCAACTAAAATTATGTCAATATGGGGGTCCCTATTAAATTATTGAACGTTTCAAAGTTAGAACGTCATATGGTCGACACCATATGATCGAACTTTGAAAAGTTTGAAGGTGAAAGGCAACGGCTCCATATGCGCAGAATGGGGGTGCAGGGGGGCTTGCCCCCCTGTTCACAGCGTTAAGGTGTTTTTTTTAATGTTTTTATTATATATTCGAAAATTCAAGTTTCACTCTTATGTTGTCGAACATATGAGGCTTGAAATTTTGAAGCTTCGAATATGTAATATAGACCCAATATGGTTTGTGATATAAAAGGCTTGTGAATAAGATTATGACAATATGGTTTGTTTTCATGTATAAAAATGTATGATTACCTTTGTCATAAGTGATAATTTAATAAAGAGGTTTCTTATTTAAAACAAAAAAGAAAGAAATTAAAGGAAATAAAAATACTTGAACCAGAAAAACTGTCGAAAGCTTCAAATGCAAGTTTGTGCTCATCAGTTCAACAGATTCATGATAAACAATATATAGCCCATAAACATTGAGCCACTTGGAAAAAGAAGCAACTGAGGAAATGAATAACTATAAACAAAATCTAGATATTTTTTGAAAGGCATTAAAAAGAAACATGGTCATGGGAAAGACAGAGAGATTTCTGATGTGGTGCAATATTTATGCAAAGAAAGAAGCCAAATTAATCAAACACAAAATACAGCTCCAAAGATATTTGAAGAGAAATATAGACAAAGGCACCCAGATATGGAAATTTCATAATACAAAAAAATAATATCACAAAGGGGGAACATAGAACAAAAGAGGAGTAAAAGTATAAGTTAAACAAATAGAAGCTGAAATTATGGAATACCTGCAAAGAAAAAGATTTAGTGCAGAAAGTCAACCAGGTTATGTCACAGCATGATGGAACAAGGAGTCCCCCAAGTAAAGAGAAACAGGAGGACCGGGAATATCTTAAGAAATAAGGACATGAGAAAGAAAATAAGATTTAATATGGTGCAATATTTATGCAAAGAACAATTTTACAACAAAAAATAAGAAAACAAAGGAGGAAAGTATAAAAGGATTAGTGATGGAGAAGTTAAAGAAACAGAAACTGAAGTTATGGACTATCTGCAAAATGAAGGATTTAGTTTAGAAAATCTAACTCTGGAAATATCACAGCATGACAGAACAATGTCTTCCCAAATTAAGGAGAAACCAGTGGAGTGGGAATCATCTGATTAGTTGCCATATGAAGATACTTTGGAGCCCTCAGTAGGAAACCACCACAATAGTTCAGGTGGAGTTGCACAACAAGGAAAAAACAGGAAAACTGTGGCAACTCTGACGCCAATGTTGCAGAGTGACAGGCCATCGAATTCCCATATCAAAGAACTATGTATGACAACAGGACGGAGCTGAAGAAAATATATTACAGGAGAATGTTACGGAAGTTTCTGCAAAACATCCACAGGACAAGGAACGCAAAGAATATGCCCTTAGTTTAGAAGTAAAATGATCCAAGGGAAGAGTTGCTTGATTTAATAGAGACAGCTACACATATTAAGATCAATGAAAGAAATAGAATACTGTACAGAAAGTCAATATAAGCCCAAAATGTTAAAAGTTTGATTAAAAAAATGAACACAGCAATCAAGACTGTTCACAGAAATTTATGCAATATTAAGAAGTAAATAGGATATATTACTGCACAGCTAAATTAACAGATACATTCTTACGACAAAAACACAGAGCTGTAAGAAAAAGGAAGGGGAAAAGTCAAATACCTTCAGAGAAGAATTGAATAGAATAAACTATAACACAGCGAAGACCAGAAATGTCACTGTTAGAAGAATACAGTAGAGGGAAGAGATCAACAAATAATACTTGGAAAGATAGACATGATAAAACCAAAGAGTAGTATCAGAACAGACCGAGATCTACCGTACACTATTGCAAATAATAAACTAAAAATATCAGCACAAGAAGAAAAACTTAAGACATGCATATAAATATAAAGGAAAAGTACAAAACAAGCAATTCATTGCTGACCCAAAAAAGTTCTACAGAGAATTGGTTAATAAGGCAAAAGGAATAGAACCACCACCAAAAAAACAAACAAAATTAAGACAAACTCCTATTTAGAAAATACCAGGCCCAGATGCAGTACCCAACTTCTGGCTAAAAGTATTAACATCTTTAAATGAAGACTTAGCCCCTGAGTAAGAACTATTTATATGCACACTCCAAACAGACGCCAGCCTCGTTAACAATAAGAAAAAGGATAGTCCTTCTCAAGAGTGAACCTCTAAGACACCCTAAAAAAAAAACTAAAGGCCAGTAACTTGCCTTCTGACGATGTGTAATCTATACACTGGAATGGATTCGGACAGATTTTATACTCACTTAGAAGAAAACTCAATTATGGCAATAAAACAAAAGGGTAACCTAAGACAGTCATATGAAACAAACGATCATTTGTAGTTGAACAAAGTCCTAATGGAGAAATGTCAAAAAGGGAAGAATCAAAGTATGGCACAGACAGACTGCAAAAAAGCATATGACAGCATCCCAAAATCATGGATAAAAGAATGCTTACAAATGTAGAAGATAAACCTTATATTGACTGATTACATTACAGTGTCCATGAAACAGTAACAAACTGTTCTGCGCCCAATCCATGATAAAGGTCAAATTATTATCCCAGGGATTAAAATTCAAAAATAGATAGTCCAGGGTGACTGTCACCGTTGCTCTTCTGTCTTGCGCTTAACCCATTAAGCTGTTTACACAGATTAGGTTGTGGTTACAATTTGGCTCCCAGAAAACAAAGTGTAAAGGCTCATCTTCTTTTTGTGGAGAATTTCAAACTGAATAGGTTATCAAATGAGGAACTGAAAGTATAACTGCAAGTGGTCAAAACTTTCACAGTTGATATAACAATGTCATTTGGCCTACATTAATGTGCAAAAACAGCCTTTAAAGCAAGAAAGCTACATTGAAAAGAAAATATTAGTCTGGGACAGGAATGTGATATAAAGGAATTTGAGCAGAAGGGAGTATATAAATATTTGTGAATTGAAGGATCAACAATAAAACATGAACAAATGCCAAAAAAACTTGGTAAGCAACATTTTAAAAGACTAAAATTTAATACTAAAACAGCTCTAACATCTAGGAACAAAGACCAAACTATAAACCAATTTGCTCTTCCTGTACGCTTTTGGAGTAACTGACTTGACCCAAAAGATATCTGATCACCCTGGAATAACAATCTTTGAATTTGGATCCCTGGGATGATCATTTGTCCTTTATCATGGATTAGGTGCAGAACAGTTTGTCAGTGTTCCATGACAACTAAGAAAAATGCTTTATGCTTAACAAATGATTTACAAAAATCAGTGTACACTAAGATTATATAGTCCCTATTCAGGAGGAGGTATGGGCCTCCTCAAAAGTGACTACATGTATACATCTGCAATTGCAGGACTGCATATATACCTGCTGACCTCAAGATCTGAGCATATTGAAAATTTTAAAACACGAGGAGAACAAGTCTAAGAAAACTTCCCTGCTTAGTTTAGCATAACCATATTGGTGTCTAGCAAGTATGGAAATCAAACCGGAAATAGATCAGGCAATGTGCCAAAAAACAAAGAAAAGAAAAGAAAAGAATACAAAGGTGAAGGATTAGATAAGAAGGCAAGAAATGTGGAAAATGCATACATGTAGTTCCAAGTACAGAAAACACCAGGAATAATTTCATGTCAATCAGGATCCAATGCAAGAATGGTTAAGGAGAAGTGAATTTACACCAAAAGATGAAAGGTTATTATTGGCAGCCCAGAATAATGAACTATGTACACACTGGTTTATAAAGTCCATTGAACATGTCGGGAAAACACAAAAATGAAATTTTTATAAAACAGAATTGGAAATGGTCACACATCTTTTTGCTGGATGTGATAAACTAATGGCAGAAAGGCATAATGTGATAAGACTGTTGCATTGGGGAATGTGTAAACATTATAATAATGAAATAGCAGAGAAGCATTAGAAACAGAAGTCACACAGCATTACAGAAAATGAAGTTTATATGATGTGGAATCACCCACTACCAACAATTCAAAAAATGGATCCAAGAAACCCAGCTACAGTAGTCCATGAAAAGAAGACAAGTAGCATTGATCACTGAATTTGCTACACCCATGATTACACTGTCTTAAATATTGAGAAATGCAAAGTCATAAAATACCAGGATTTGTAGGCAGAAATTAGGGCAATTTGGAAGAGGATACACAGACAGTTCCAATAATAGTAGGAGCAAGAGGTCTCATAAAACAGAATTTACAGTCTTATTTAGATAGGTTACTGATGCATGCAACTCTGTATGAATTGTAAGAGGAATCAATTCTAAGCACATTGCGGATGCTGCAAAGAGCACTTTTGGCTAACATCAAAGACTGAAAAAATACTAATTTCATGAACTTGAATCATACTTGGACTTAGGAATGGGGTCCATTCCAGTCATGTTATTAGAAACCCAAAAGTCTTGGAGAAATTTAAAAGAGCTAATTACCAAGCAATAGTTTGTATACCCTACTATTTATCCAACTAATCCTGTTCAAAATTCAACTAAAAACCCTACCAAAACAGGTCTGATTTAAAACTCCCTGATCCCTTTCTCTTTGTCTGTACTCTGAGATAAAGCCCTGGTAAGGTACAGCATTCTAGCCTGTGATCCAAATGTCTTCTTGGCCTCATCCCACTTAATCACCTTTCCTGCTAGAGTTATTTGCTCCCAATACCTTGGTTCCCTTGCCAGGTTTCTCCAGTAAATTACAGCCCACTTTTGTTTATTTTTTGTACCCCCTACTTGCAGCCATCCCTGCTGGCAAAATGTCCTTTCTCCATCCTTGTATTGGCTTAGTTCTTAGAATACTTTCTTCTATTATTTATGAATATAATGTTCTATATGGTTGTTATTCTCCTAAAGGATCTGCATCTAAAATCCCACTCCCCCTCTCTATTTATTATACTTCTCCCCTTGCTTTATCATTATTCCTTTCCATTTTGAATTATAACCTTCTGCTTGTATGGTGTATATGAGCTTCAACTGTGTAGCTCTAAAATATCCCTTCAAATCAGACAAACCTAAACCACCTTGTTTTCTTGGAAGTATCAACTTATCCCAGTTACGTCTTGGGCTCTTTCCCTCATAGACATATTCCTTCAAGTCTATTATTGTCTACAACTTTTCCTCAGTTGATAAAAGTATGCTTAACCCATATACAAAATGAAAGGGACTAAAACATTTTCCCTGCTTCCATCTTACTATCCATATCCCTAAATACGAGTTTCCAGTTTCTCAATTTTTGTTTCTTTTGTTTAGTCTCTTCCCACATATCCTTAGCAGTCGATACTGAGATTCGAGTTTCCTAATGGTTCAAAGAAATACAAAAAACAAAGAGCTCATGGAGTGTGGTCAGAGCCAAGAAACACTTCTGCCCTTTGAAAAGTTAGTTGTAAAAGCACACATCCTTTCAAAAAAAAAAAAAAAGTCTTGAAACATCTTAAAATAAGGAAATTAACCACTGCATGTTTTTTTTCTAAAAAGACGAGACTGAAGTTAGGGCCTCGCTTTACTGAATTAATAAGTAATAAGAAACTTGGTTGAGCACTTTCATCCCTATTAAAACAGTAGCAGGACTTCTTCAGAACCAAGATTTGTTTAAAAATCAGTTTAAATATACATAAAAACACCATGCGACTTTGCAAACTACCAATGAAGTTAAGTATATTTAAATAAACAATAATCTAATTAAGTTATCCTATTAAATCTGATCCAGAATAAAATAACTTAAAAACTGAATTGCCAAAAACATGTTGCACAATATTTGAAAGGCAATGAAAAAAGTAAAGTATAAAATAGGTTTTGAAAACTATATATATATATATATATATATATATATATATATATATATATATATATTTTTTTTTTTAAATCATCATGTATTTGAACGAATAAAAAGCTGTGCACACTAAAGTTTAAAGCTTTTAACTTAAGGGCAGGAGTAAAGGAAATTACTGTGTTAATTCCTGAGTGTACACATGCATTCAACTTAATTTACCAGTATAACTCTTTTTTCTAAAAGCACTTCTTAAGGTCCCCACCGTTCAATTTCTTGGGACAACTTCTAGAATACCAAAGTGGAATCTACGAAAGTTTGTACAAGAAACGGAATGTTTATACAGGAAACTACCTTTGTTTTGTCTGACCATATCTTAATTGTGTTCATATACCCTCCGAGTTGGCTCTCAGTTTTTCCAACATAAAAACATGTATAGGAGAGACAGCAAGAAATATAAAATTACACCTTTAGTGAGACAATTACCATACACAAGTTCAACTTTGCAAATACAATAATTGTCAACACAACAAATTATTTTTCTAAAATGTATGGACATTGGGTGCACACACCACATTTTCAAGTGCCTAAACATAATTTTAGGGGGAGCCCAATAATGTTTTAAAAATTTTTTGTCAAAATTTTCCTGATCCTGCAAACACTTTTTGGTGTTTCCTCAAAGTGTTAAAAAAAATAGCAACATCTTTGATAGCTTTAAATTATGAGTTGTATTTAACTAACAAATAATGGCAAAATCTGTGTGGGCTGAAATCGTGGGATTTGTACTGAGCTCCGGAGATGAATCAAGCAGAATGGGATATCTGGTCCCCCAGCACCATAAAACTTCATCTTTAATGGATGATAAAAATTCAAAGGAGTATCCCCTTTCCAAAAATAGGTTGAAGATGTTTTCACATTTCCCCTTAAAATTTTCAAAGGTACAACACATTCTAGCAGCCCTCACTAATTGGCCTTTGAAGATATTTTTCTTGCAGTGTGGTGGTTAACAACTTAAGAAATGCAAATAGTGATTAAAAAGTAGGTTTCCTATATATGTTTGAGAAAAAACACTTCTGATTGTAGTCCTTCCATAGTTTTACATGCAGGAAATCGATCTGGTAGTGAGAAAAATGGTGGGTGAATTTTAAAAAAAGAAGTGGAATTGTTAAGAAATTAAGTAAATTCTATGACCTTTGTGTCAGAAGCTGTCCAAAAGATAAAAATGTCATCCAGGTAGTGAAAAAAACAGTTGCTAACAACCATTGTAAATGGAGTTGAATACAAGACTATTTTCCCACCAGTACATAACCAAACTGGCATAAATGGGGGCACAAACAGCCCCCATAGGTATGCCTCATGTTTGTTTAAAGTACTTCCCTCAAGGAAAATTAAATTATGTTACAATACATTCCAACAAGGTGGTGGTAAACTTGGTCAAAGAGTTATCTAAAGAAGTCACATCCAGTAAAGGTTGAAAAATTCAAGGCCATTCTTATGAGGAACGCTAGTAAATAAATCATTGACATCAACTGTGAGAAAACTACATGGGTCATTGTACACATGAGGGGTAATCTTGAACAAAAAGTCCCAGGAATCTCAAGATGTGACTGACCTTAGACAAACAATTTTAAAGTAGATGGTCCAACTGCCAGGGGGTACACTTTAGAACCCATGGCTGCCACATTCAACCTGTACGGGGGACTAAAGATGTTTCTGTGGACCCTGGGGATACCAAAGGCTATGAGCATCAAAGGCTGAGAATTCGAGAGAAAGTTCTATCAACATTAAAACCCCCCTGCATTATTCAGTCTTCTAAAAATAAAAACATTTTCTTGTATACAATAAAAATTTCATTGCGGGAAACTGTAGTGTAGTTATCTGGATCATATAACATACTAGAAATGTGACTCAAGTAATTAAGCCTGTCAACAAGGACAATTCCATACTGCTTATTCATCAAAAGTCAAGCTGTAGAAAATGCAAAAATAGGTGGCTGAAAGTTAAAAGTCCGTTTCACAGCTTTTTTCGAGAATAGAAACAAATGGGTGACTTTTTCTTAACCAACGAAGTGTTAGGATTAGTATCGTTGGTTGAAGTAGGGGGATAAATCTGTAAATAAAGTTTTCTGGTATACAATTTTAAATCCACAATTAAATCAGTGACATATAACTTAAAATAAATGAGGTACAAACCTGAACCCTTTACTAAAGAAGTAGAAGTAGGCTTTAGTGATAGAAGTATCAGTGTAATTCTAGACGAAAACCTTTAAATGACAACATAATGCAACCATGTAATGAGGTAATAAATTCACTGTCCAATTTTGGGGTAAGTTGTTTAATCATCCATGGAATAATCAACCAAGGGGATAGAAATTATTTCTTCTAACTCTTCCTCTGTCCCTCCTCTTAGGTTCCCCCAAGTGTGACTGTTGGGGGAAAAAAATTATCATTATTGTTACTGTTGTTTTGAAAAAGTGTCCGTTATCTCCTCTATTGTGGTTGTCCAACCTCTCAGACCTAAGAGGGGAGGGGGAGAGTTACCAGAACACACCTGTGACTGTTCAGTACCTAGAATTTCAGTGGTGTCAAGGACCAAACCCATCGGTGAGGGGTAGAGATGGTTTGGTATTAGTGTCAACCAAATTAGAGGAAAGGGTAGCCAAGTTGACACTACCTCTCTTAGGAAGTGGACATGCCATGTGACTAGCATACTCTAAGTCTCTCTGCAGTTCTGCTTTCTCAAAACATTTTTTTTACCTATCCATCAATCTTACAAAAAAGCTGCTCATATTTTACCTTGTAAAATTCAAACAAATCAGAAGTAATTTTATCATTCAAGACAGTGACTTCATCTAATAAAGATGCAACAGCTTAAAATTAAAATTAATAAAGTTCATAAAGCCAAAACCAAATTTGTTGAACATATTCATAAGTTCAACATGGTCTTGTGAGCCAGAAACTGCCATTTGTAAATTTGTAAATATGTAAACCCTTGGGGACTCTATTAACTTTTAATTATTCAGTTAAATACAAATCGTTGGTATGAAGGTTACGCAACTTTAAAAGTTTTCTCTCACAAGTCCCTATCATTTTGCAAAGGTTGCCGTAATTCTTGTTTACAGACATAGAACAAAAAGAACCAAAGTTTCTTCTGAACCATTCTTTCAAGTCACTCAGAAAAAAAAACGTTTTCACTCCCTTCAGAAACGAGTGACCAGAAAGAAAAACTGCTGTGCATACTGTTTTGTTGCAGGAAGTCCTAGTGTGTACACTCGAACCTGAAAGCTCCATGTTAGTTTTTAAACTCTGGATTTTAACTATAGGAGATAGAGACAGCCTTGTCAATGCAACTATTTAGGAGGGAAAAGAAGTCAATGGCACAGGTGACAGCTTTAGCAACAGGACTCTTCAGAGGAGGACTACAGCAGAATTTAAGTAATCAACTAAAAGGTTTGCTTTTGAGAAGTACTTAAAAACACAGCTATTTACAGGAGAAATGCTACCAGTTTTAAAGGAAAAGGTCATTACATTATGGTCTGACTTAACAAGACATGATGATACATATGGAGATGTACAAGATGTGGGCATGCTTGTGATGACAAGATCTAGGATACTGGGGCCTCTCATAGGGTGGTTAACTATTTGTAAAGGACAGTTAGCATTCATAAGGTTAAGGAAGTACTGGGCATACTGACCCATTGGCAGAGTAGGTCAGCCAGTTTACTGGCAGTTAGTTGAAGTCCCCCAGTAGAAAGGTCATGGGTTTAATAAGAATTTCAGCTAATGCGGTTAGAGAACTATCATGCACAAAAGGGGATAGACAAGAGTGTTCTACAGCTAGCTATGAAGTGAAAATTAGGCTTGTTAATGGTAATAAGGACTTCTAGGAGTTCAAATTTGGTATCAAAAGGAATCTGTTGTGAGGTGATGATATCCTTGACAAATACTGATACTCTCCCACAACTGCCAGTATGTGTGAAGACGTCCTAGGCATTATACTCAGTAAAAGAGGGAGTCTTTTCATTGCTTTGAAACCAAGTTTCTGTAAATATACATATATGAATGTTTTCAAGTAGCATGAGAGCTTCGGGTACAGGCACTTATTTGTTAAGACTATCGGGTCACAATCATGTTTTTCAGGCTAGAGGGATCCAAGAGCTTTTACTACATTCTAGATCTTGGCTCCAGAAAGAAAGCTAAATGTCATCCTATTCTTATCCATTCTGGTGAGCGTAATGTCCATATGCCTTACAATAGAGTAATCTACTACTAAAACATTACCATGGTTTGATGCAGTCTCAGTGGGCCATAAAGGATTGGAATCTGCACCCTTGTGGCTCTTACAAGTATGATCTTAGGTGTGAAGGGTGAAGGTGGAAGCCTGGGAGGCTTAGGTAGTATTCTCTTAACAACCTCAGCATTAGTTAGTTTAGTGCAAGTGCTTTGGGCAAAATAAGTGTTGTGATTACCAAATGTGCTCTGAAGTGAGAGGGTAGCCTCCAAATTAAGTAAATACTTTCACTTAACATATACTGAATCATTGTGAGGTAGCAACAGAGATTTTTTCGGTAAACATGAAGCAGTTACTACACTGCCTCACAATACTTAATGCCATCAGGCTGGCTACAGAAGGGGAAACAGCTGACAGATTCCATACTGGCCAGTAAAGATGTAGGGAGGACAGGATAGATGCAGAAGAGAACTGACTGAGCTAGAAAAAAATGATATACTTGGATAGGGTTAAATATAAAAAAATAACGAACTGTGACTACTGTAGCAGTTACAATGTGCAAAAAAATAATGTAGAAGTGACAGACTTTGTAGGGTCTATAAGGAAATCAGTAACAGTGGCTTTACCCAATAGGCTAATGTGGTTTCTACCTAGCCAATAAAAACAATGAATGGGTAGTCTAACTCAACTTATCTGGATGTGTTAACTGTAAAAGCTACAGATGATCTAAATGAGAAGTTTAAAGTGCAGTAACAGTACAGCAGTCGGCCAAATGCTGAAGTGATATCACAAAGATAATTTTCTGAGTCAAAAGTCTGAGGATGAGGACAACTTTAACTCAAAAGTGCAGCTCTGGTTTCAGTATATGGTTAGAGACCTGTGCTATTTTACTTTCACCTCCTACATGTAGATTATGAAGGGTTACGACCAGTGTCATTTTACTGTCTCTTTCCTATATGTATGCACTTCTGTGTCATTTTACTGTCTCTTCCTACATGTACGCTATGAAGTGCATCATCTGTTCATTTTACTTTTTCTTCCTACATTTATACTATGAATTGTACCATCTGGGTCATTTTACACATCATAGTGTACATACAGTAAGAAACCCAGCCACCGGGGGTGCACAAGCCAGTGCATTTCTTTGTATCGGTCCCAACCCCAGATAAATGGGGAGGGTTGCGTCACGAAGGGCAGTCGGCGTAAAACTTTGCCAAATCATTAATGCGGACAGCAGTAAGTATTTACATACCGGACTGGTTGAGGCCCGGGTTAACAACGACCGCCACCAGTACTGTTAGCAAACAGAGTGCTGGAGGAAATTGGGCTACTGTTGGCCAAAGGAGGAGAAGAGGGGGAAGCCATGGCTGAAGGCAGGAAGAGAGGAGAAAAGCTAGGACTGTGGTAGTCAGGGTCAGAACTTTGAATGTTGGCAGTATGACTGGTACAGTGAGAGAGCTAGCCGATATGATGGACAGAAGGAAGGTTGGTATATTGTGTGTGCAAGAGACCAGATGGAAGGGGAATAAGGCTAGGTGTATTGGAAGTGGGTTCAAATTGTTTTATCATGGTGTGGATGGGAGGAGAAATGGCGTAGGAGTTTTCCTGAAGGAAGAGTATGCTAAGAGTGTTTTGGAGGTAAAAAAAAGTGTTGGACAGAGTGATGTTTATGAAGCTGGAAACTGATGGTGTAATGATGAATGTTGTAGTGCATCTGCTCCACAAGTTGGGTGTGCGATGGATAAGAAAGAAAAATTTTGGAGTGAGTTGGATGAAGTGAATGACTGTACCAAAGGGTGAAGAGAGTGGTGATTGGAGCGGATTTCAATGGGCATGTTGGTGAAGGGAACAGAGGGGATGAGGAAGTGATGGGTATGTATGGTGTTAAGCAAAGGAATGCAGAAGGTCAGATGGTAGAGTATTTTGTGAAAAGGATGGACATGGCTGTGGTGAATACATATTTTAACAAGAGGGACGAGCATAGGGTGACATACAAGAGTGGAGGAAGATGCACACATGTGGATTATATCTTACGTAGGAGGGCCAATTTGTAGGAGATTGGAGACTGTAAAGTGGTGACCGGGGAAAGGGTAGTTAGGCAGCATTGGATGGTGGTTTGTAGGATGACGTTGGTAAATCAAGAGGAGGAGGAGTGTAAGGGCAGCACCATGGATCAAATGGTGGAAACTGAAAAAGGGTAATTGTGAGGTGGAGTTCAGGGAAGAGTTAAGACGGGCACTGGGTAGGAGTGAAGAGTTACCAAATAGCTGGGTAACTACAGCAGAGCTAATAAGGAAGACTGCTAGAAAGGTGCTTGGTATGACATCTGGACAGAGGAAGGACGACAAGGAGACATGGTGGTGGAATGAGGAAGTTCAGGAGAGTATACAGAGAAAGAGGATGGCAAGGAAGAAGTGAGATTGTCAAAGAGATGATGAAAGTAGACAGGAGTATAAGGAGATGAGGTGCATGGCAAATAGAGAAGTGGCTAAGGATAAAGCATATGAAGAGTTGTATGAAAGGCTGGACACTAAGGAGGGAGAAAAGGACCTGTACCAATTGGCTAGACAGAGGGACAGAGCTAGGAAAGATGTGCAGAGGGAAAAGGTGATAAAGGATAATAAGGGAAACATACTCGCAAGCGAGGACAGACTGTGTTGAGCAGATGGAAAGAGTACTTTGAGGGGCTGATGAATGAAGAGAATGAGCGAGAGAAGGTTGGGTGATGTGGGGATAGTGAATCATGAAGTGCAATGGATTAGCAAGGAGGAAGTAAGGATAGCTATGAAGAAGATGAAGAATGGAAAGGCTGTTGGTCCAGATGACATACTTGTGGAAGCATGGAGGTGTTTAGGTGAAATGACAGTGGAGATTCTAACTAGATTGTTTAATGAAATCTTGGAAAGTGAGAGGATGCCTGAGGAATGGAGAAAAAGTGTTTTGGTACCAATTTTTAAGAATAAGGGTGATGTGCAGAGCTGTAGTAACTACAGAGGGAATAAATTTATCAGTCACAGCATGAAGTTATGGGAAACAGTAGTGGAAGTTAGGTTAAGAAGGGACGTGATGATTAGTGATAAACAGTGTGGTTTCATGCTGGGAAATAGCACTACAGATGCAAGGTTTGCTGTGAGAGTGTTGATGGAGAAGTACAGAAAAGGTCAGAAGGAGTTGCATTGTGTTTTTCTAGACTTACAGAAAGCATATGACAGGGTGACTAGAGAGGAGTTGTGGTATTGTAGGAGGAAGTCGGGAGTGTCAAAGAAGCATGTAAGAGTGGTACAGGATATGTACAAGGGTAGTGTGACAGTGGTGAGGTCTGTGGTGGGAGTGACAGATGCGTTTAAGGTGGAGGTGGGATTACAGCAAGGATCAGCTCTGAGCCCTTTCTTATTTGTAATAGTGATGGACAGGTTGGCAGATGAGATCAGACATGAGTCTCCGTGGACTATGATGTTTGCAGATGACATTGCGATCTTTAGTGAGAGTAGGGAACAGGTGGAGGAGACCCTGGAGAGATAGAGATATACTCTTGAGAGAAGAGGAATGAAGGTCAGCAGGACTAAGACAATATATGTGTGTGAATGAGAGGGAGGATAGAGGAATGGTGAGGATGCAAGGAGTAGAGGTGGCGAATGTGGACAAGTTTAAATACTTGGGATCAATAGTTCAGAGTAAAGTGTAGAAGAGAGGTGAAGAAGAGAGTACAGGCATGATGGAGTGGGTGGAGAAGAGTGTCAGGAATGATTTGTGACAGACTAGTACCAGTAAGAGTGAAAGGGAAGGTCTACAAGAGAGTAGTGAGACCAGCTATATTATATGGGTTGGAGACAGTGGCATTGACAAAAAGGCAGGAGTTAGAGCTGGATGTGGCAGAGTTTAAGATGTTAAGATTTGCACTGGGTTTAACTAGGGTGGACAGGATTAGGAATAAGTATATTACAGGGTCAGCCCAGGCTGGAAGGTTTGGAGACAAAGCCAAAAAGAGGCAAGATTATGTTGGTTTGGACATGTGCTGAGGAGGGATGCTGAGTATATTTGGAAAAAGATGCTAAGGATGAAGCTACTAGGTAACAGGAAAAGAGGAAGACCTAAGATAAGGTTTATGGATGTGGTGAGGGAGGAAATGCTGGTGGTTGGTGTGACAGAACAGCTGAAAGAAGATGAGGAGTGTACACACAGTAAGAGAAAGCATCATCTGTGTCATTTCACTTCGACTTCCTACATGTACACTTAAGAAGTGTATTAACTTTCTGTTCAGGGCAGAGGTTAGAGGAATACACTGCAGCACAATTCATCCAATCTGTGGCATGAAGAATCCTTCGTGACTCCTCGGACTGGCTGCCTAATCCCTTCCTTACTTACTTGCCTTAGCCAGTACTGAACTGCCTCAGTCAAGAATGTTGTACCACACTTTTCTACAGACCCAGAGACAGCATTGTGCACAATTAGCACACATCTGATTATAAATACAAACAAACTACTTACATTTCTTTTCAAAGTATTGCACTTACTACATTAATCTCATTTTTAATAAAGGAATTGGTGCTGAAAATGTCAAATGAAGAAAAGCACATTTCTGCTGCTGCAGTACTTTGGAAATCTTCTGCCTCCACATGTTGGCAAACATCATTAACAAGGAGAGAAATAAAACATTTCTTTATTTTATGGAAAAGTGCACTAGAGCTGTTAATAAGCATTATTTTAGCAGGACATGAATGCAGAGGCATATTCCGCTGTCAGAAACCTTTCAGGACCAATTTTCCTCCCTTGAGGCTCTTACCTACGTCATGCAGGAAACAACACTGCACAATTAGTCTTACCTGACATATCCAATTAAAAATGCAAGCCATTTTGTGTATATATTCCTCCAATCGTAGGATGCATTTGCACAAGCAACTTGACTTCCTTTCAATGCACAGGATATTTTAAATCTTTTACATCAATGTTAGCATACCCTACTCTGAATCAAATATCACATGTGCTTAAAGTGATTTGCCAATGTTCAAAAACATAACTTGGCACCACAGCATACACTGCATACGCTGACAAGCAGTACTTTTCCCATTTCAGAACATTCCTGCTATCTCCTTCATATATAAAAATAATTTTGAAACGTAGATTTCTTTCACAGATGTCACAGGGGGAAAACAGGGAAGTTTAACCTCAGTGACATTAGCATACATGTCTGTTGTGTCCATAGACTTTAATGGTCGCACCACTAAGCATGCACAAAAGATGCCCTAAAATACATCAGGGCAAATGGCTCAAATGCAGCACTGCACAGACAATCATTGGCAAATCACTTTAAAGATAAACATGAAGTCACTGCCAAAAATATCAAGCAAGCATTACGAAAACAGTAAGTTAAAAATGATATACTGACTGAATGCCATTCAAGCTAAACCAAACTCCAAGGGTCAGAACACCACCTGTGATGTCAACAATGTATGCATTTCTGCTATGGTTCTTAGAAGCATGTATATTTATCTAGCTGCAGATGACTCTCTTCTGCCTGTATAACTATTTAAATTAAAAACTGACACCCAATGAAACAATTTTTCTATCACAAAACTTTAGTACTTTATTTAACTCGAGACACACGGATGGGCATTCATTTTTCTGACCTCTTCTCCCTCTGCATAAGGGAATTCAACTTCCCACCCTTTTCACACTAATGTTTTCTTTTCCACAAAGCACCAGTATTTTTTTCCCTTCTATTTTTTTTCCAACAAGCTTGCCGCTGACTTCAGGTGTCCTACTTGCTCTCAAGGACTGCATCATTCCAGTTCCTCAATAAAACATGTGGAGACTCCCTCCTTTAAACAGTCTCATATAAGGAAGACAGCCCCACCAGATTAATTGAGAAGTCAGTGGAGGTGTAAGTCACCATTGCACAGGAAGGAAAGCAGAAGGAGAGGTTGGATGGCCTTCTATTGGCCTAGTTGGAAATTTCACTAATCTAGCCATTCTCCTACACTGGATCGGAATGGGCCCACAGGTGAGAAAGGATCTTATTCTGCAAAGAACTGTACCTCCCTAACCGATGACATCACCTTGACAGAACACCAACACTGGTTTCCAGTCATGCCTTTTTCTCCACAATATTAGCAGTCCTCTTTAAAACTAGATACTCAAATTCCTCACTGCCTCAGTGGCAGCACCCACCCACCAGCCCTCAGATTGTGCATAGTTGAGATGGGTTTCAACTGCTATGATTCAGTGGTGGTTGTTTGATTTAGTTTTTACATGGTATTGTGGCGGTCTGTAAATTTACTTTTGCTAGATGATTTTGGATTCTGGTATTTTTCTCTCCTTTGTGGAAGTGAAAAAGATTCAACATTCACTTCTTGTAATGACTGTAGGCTTCTGTCTTAGGATATGTTCAGCCAATCAGCTTTAACAGGAAGAGAGAGGGAGGAGCGCCTGCGGTTTTGAAAGCTGTCTAGTACTGGGCTACTTTGGCAGACAACCTAAAATGCCACTGAAGCAGTGAGGACTTCAAACATCTACTGTTACAGGTATGTTGGATTTACTCAGGTGTACTTTGTCAAATTACCTCTTATACAGTCACATAACTGTCCCACAGTTACATTTTTTCTGCGTCTTAGTACTTATTGTAACCTTTTTTATGCCCTGCCCCGGTTTTCTGTTCGCACTTCTTGTAGAGTAAATCTCCTCTTACTATCAGTTGCATACTCACCGTCACTTGTGTCTTAACGTCTTCAAAATAGCTCTTATCATTTTTTCCACAATATAGACATTTTATACCTAGTGGCTAACATACTAGCCTACATATCTTGATTATGCAAAGATAAAATATTTTTCTTTTGGTGTTACACCAAAAAAAAAAAAAAAAAACTCCACTACACCCCCACAAACATTTTTTATGTCCAAGATTCCATGTCACTTTTCCCACCTTATTTTTCAAACTGTCTATCCTGTTCACAAATAATTCATACATCCTGTACTACTAAAACATTCACATCTAATTCTAGTTACCATTTCAACAGTTAACTTTCTACTTTTGTTTATTATGCTGTTAACATTTACAGACAGTGTCTGTAGATTATTCTTCATCATTTTAACTTTGGGTGAATTTATTTTTTAATTATCTTTTCCTTAAACTTTTGGTTACTGCCTAAGGCACTGCAAGGTTTCAAGAACAAAATTTCCAACATGAAAATATCACTCACAAATAAATTTAAGGTTATGCTACTAAATGCTAGGAGTTTAAATTAGAAACTGCAATCTTTGGAAGTACTCCTCTCCCTGGAGGATGTTGACATCTGTGCAGTCACAGAAACTTGGTTCAAGGCTGCAGACAGTACCCTGGCCTTGCAAGGCTACAATGCCTTCCACACTTTCAGACTGCAAAATGAATGTGTGAGAACCAAAAGAGGAGGAGTATCTATCTTCATCAAAAATAAATACACCTCTATACTGGTTAGACCGGAAAACTCCATGAAGTTACTCCAAGTTTAACAAACTGTGGGTAAGACCCTCCTTTCAAGTCATTAGCTATAGGCCTCCTTCAGTGAACCATGATACCCATTGCTGCTTATTTGGACCTCCTTGAGTCAATCAAATTACAACCAAACAGTCTAGTCATGGGCGAGTTTAACTATCCCTCCGTTGACTGGAAAACATTTGAGTACCAACATACCCGCACAAAGGTTCCTGGAGTTTGTTAACACTAATGCCCGGGAAAAAAAAATAGTATGCAACCCGACAAGGGGCTCAAATATCCTCGACCTGGTCCTCACCAACGTAGGTGACAGTGGCGACACCACAAGTATAGGACCCTCACTGGTTAAATCTGATCACAAATCGGTCACATTTGAAGTAGCTATAACACCTGAACCCCTCTTAAGTGAAATCAGGCTAACAAATTTCATCAAAGCAAATTATACTCTCCTAAGTGATGGTATAAATAAATTTCCAAGCTTCTGTTCTCACAGATGGCATTGATAACTATACTAAGGTATACACAAATGCCCTGTACAATCACTTATACAAATGTATTGACACTGCTGTACGTGATAGGATCAAAATAATATCCTCAAGAAAAATCAAGCCTCCCCGGTGGACATCTACCATTAAAAAGTTGTATAACAAGAAGAAGCTGCTGTCTAAGAATAAAAAAGAGGTCCCATCAATGGAAGAACACCCTCATCTGCTTGAACAAACAAATAAGACAACTTGTACAATCCTCCAAGGGCAGCGTGAAAAAAAAAAAAAATAGCAACCATAGCCAAGGATAACCATAAGGCATTCTTCATCTATATCCGTAACCTAAAAGTTAGGACCTAGACGTGTGCGGGATGGCATCACACTGATCTTGCGAAAACAGCTAACCTATTAGCTCACAGATTTTATGATAATTTCACCCGGCTGTTCCCTCCAAACATTACACAAAGCATTCCCCCTACATCTCCCCCACCTTGCATCTCCAAAGAGCAAGTCATTAATGATCTCTTCAAGGCCAACAACACAGGATCTATGGGACCGGATGAACCCCAGGTTGTATTTTGAATGGTCTAAAACATGAGTAAGCAACTTCATTAGGTACTCTCTTCAACCAGTGTGAGTACTAGTTTTGGCCCTCTAGAATGGAAAACAGCAACAGTCATCCCACTTCATAAAGAGGGTACAGCAACAGACCCTGGGGACTACAGATCCATAAGCTTAACCAGCAATATCTGTAAGGCATGGAAAGAATCATCATGAACCTTACAAATAAGGTTACAAGTGATCTCTAAAGCCTTGATCCTACACAGTTTGTTTTTTTCTCAAAGGCAGTGTGATAATATGGATAAGTGCCAGCATAGCCAGCTGGAGTTTTGTAAGGAGTGATATGTCCTTTGAATATCAAAATGATTTATACAAGATGACTGTGTTAGAAATGTATTACAACTGTATGTCAAACTGATTTATGCAGATACTAGTGAGGAAAATGTATTTGTGAGCTCTGCTGGTGTTAAATGTATCAAGAGTGCACCCTACTGGAATGAAAATAAATGTACATGTACTATTAGTGCAACTTAAATAAATGTACCAGTTAGCTTACTTTAAGAAAAATAATGGAAACCATTAAAACAGAATCCCACAGTGCTGAACAGGACAGGAGATGCTAGGTCTGGGAAAAAGCCTTTGTTCATTAGCTCAGTAAAAAGAGGGGAAGCCCCACACACTGCCATAAACATTTAGCTATGTATTGTAGCTGTATATGTTAAATTCCTGTCTCAGCTTCAAAGGGGAATACTGTGAGAACCTAAAGTCAGGTGACCAGATACAGTCATTCTGCCGGCCCTCCTGGAAATTATATTTTAGATATTACAAGGAGAAATCTCAGACTACAGAGTATTCTGTTGTGAGGAACCTGACTAGAAAAACCCTCACCCACAGCATCTTGCCTTGTGACAGTAAGTAACTTAACTAGGGAACAGTAATACAATTTACATTAGTCAGGAATACAATGAAGCTTAGTTTAGATATTGTTTTTCTTTATTTGTCCGAGTCTGCCCATCAATGTTCTTTCCAAGATTTCCTGTGATCTGAATTGTGTGGTTTACTGTGAATATATATTCAATATTTTCATGCTGTTTTATTATTTATTATTAAATATATTTAAAACTTTTATTGTGGTAGGTGGAGTGGACACTAAATTGGCCTAGGCATGAGTGCGTGCATGTGTGTGGCTTCTGTGGAAGGTTGGGCGCTGGGCTGGCAACTCAACACCATCAAACTCCACTGCCAATCATGAGTGGACAGGTGATCCGCTGTGGAGACCCCAAACCCGGAAAAGCCGAAAGAAGAAGATTAGTAGCCCTCTTTTAGTTTGGGTTGGGGATTTCCTGCACAGTGTCAACTATGTAGGTCAAGGACATCTGAAGTCCCTTCTCATGAAACCTCAGAATTAACTTACAGTTTGTAAAAGCCAGTAACCAACGGTGAATATTGGAAAAGACTGCATTTCACATCACCAGAACTAAGCCAGGGAAAAAAATATGACTCAAATAACAAAAAGTCGACAGTATAACCATGAGAGAAGGAAGCTGTTTAACCAGGCAGCATGGTAGTGTGGTAGGACCAGCCTGCCTGGACAAAGTCCCACAATGAAGCGGAAGAGGCTTCTATGGAGGGAAAAAAAATAAATAGGAAGAGGGTGTCCAAAACAACTGGCACATTAGATGACTACACAAAGACGAACAACAAACAAGTTTCAAAGACCTCTGAGGTTTTGTCCCACCATTCAGATTCACTAAAAAGAGAAAAGTGAACTAAAGGCTAGAATACAAGAGCAAGAGGGGGACCAGAAAGAAATGTGGATACAAATGGAAGTTCTAGGGGATCAAGCACAAAAGGCCATGCTGTAATTAAATAAAAGGTGCTTCAACAAAGTATTAGTTTAAGGGTGTTCACACTCATGCAACCAGCTTATTGTATGTTTTTTATTTTTTATATTTTTCCCCTAACAGATTAGTTTGTTTTTCAATTGAATTGTACATATATTATAGGTTATAGGTCACATTAAAGGTGAGAAAAGTTTTGAAATTATTTATTGTGGTCTCATTTTTTTATATCACAATAACGTGGCATTTTAACAGGAGGTGTGTACATTTTTATTTCCACTGTATCTGGACCCAGAGTTGGCCCTTGTTGACGTGCAGGATATTAATGAAAATTCAACTAAGCAGCATGTGCTTCACAATTCTGCAGTAGTCCTTAGAAGCCATTTCCTGTCATCAAGCAGATAATGATGGACAAAAAAAAAAAAAAAAATCTGCAGTTGTATTCATGTCTTCTTTGGGAAGCCTTACATATGGGGGGAACACCGGGCCAGACCGCAGGGGAGGCCCCAAATTCCACAGTTTATTACAGGGAATCAGCAAACAAAGTAATACTTAAAGCTGGAAAAAATAAGTTATGTACTCACCATAATGTTCTATGAGTGTTGTTCATCTCGCCTTCATTCTTCACTGGTTGGTTTCGGAACAGATCCTCAATTCCGACTTGGCCGTATACAAAATCTCTAGGTCTTCCATTAGTAGGGTTACCACCTTCTCAAATGCCC
>NC_056742.1:279651326-279653826 GCF_019279795.1 Protopterus annectens | reverse complement strand
GATACGACCAGGGAGAAAGAGATCCCTGGATCGAGATGGGCCAAAGAGTCAGAAAAGGAAAGATGGCCCTGAGCAAATGCAGGTACGTACAATCAAAAGGATGTGGAACCAGGGAACTTAGTCTGGAATTTATCCAGACATATGTTATCTATAGATGAACATAATTTGTTGAATAAAGGCTGGTCTTTTATTCCGTTGGCAAATATGGACTGTGGTGAGGCTAATTTAGCTATCAGACTGTTCCTACGGAATTTAACTTTGAAACTGTTGTTTGGTGACCAGGACTTGGACTGTAAAGAATTGTTTAAAAGTAATAGTGTTTTTGCACCACAGTTACCTCCGCATTTGGAGGTGTTTTTGAGAGTGTTCGAAAACACCCTGTACAAAGAACAGTTAATTAATGACAGGACTCTAAATTCGAATTTAACTATGGGTGAAAGAACAACGATGTTAAGTTTGCAGAATAATGAAATGATAGCGATACAACCCTCGGATAAAGGGGGATCTGTAGTGGTACAAGACACTGATTATTATGTGTCTGCAATGTTAGATATGTTACACACTGATGATTATGAAATGATTGATTTAAATATGATTTCAGATATGCATAAACATATTAATTTGAGCTTAGAAGAATGCTTTCATATGCGCATTATAACCAAGGACCTATTATTGTATTTTAAAGTGATGTTTCCCCTGATACCGAGAATACATGGTTTACCCAAAATACACGAAGACCCCCTACGGCCTAAGTTCAGACCAATTGTGGCTGGTGCAGGGTGGGTAACAGAACCCATATCCACATATTTGGACTTTGAGTTGAAAAAGATTTTATCTAATTATAATTATGTGTTGAAGGATACAGAGCAACTTTTGAGAGATTTGTACACATTTACATCACATCTCAACATTACACAAAACGTAATATTGATAACTATGGATGCTCAATCCTTGTTCACTTGTTCATAGGTTCATACTAGGCTGTCTGCCCTAGGGCATTTATAAGCCTAGCCAGAGTGTGTTTGGCTTTCGCCACCCATTTTAAATTAATTTTGCTATGCCTTTTTTTTGAGGTTAGTATACTGTGCCTCTATCTAACAGTGACACAGAAGTGATAGCTGGGGTAAACCTACGACCTCCCACCCACTCATCAAGATTCCTCTTGAAGAGAGTCAATGTGGGACTCTGCCTAACCTGGACTGGGATTTTATTCCAGAGTGAAGGGAGCCTCTGGGTTATGAATCTGTCCCTCCAGCATGTCGTATTTATTTCAGTGCTAAGGTTCAAGTCTCTCGAGCACGTAGCTCGATGGGATTTGGATTTTCTGAGGTGCAGCATGTCCATTAATTCCGGGTTGGACATGGCTTTATACGTCAGGCACAGATCGCCTCTGAGCAGGCGGTATGCCACTGAGTAGAGCTGGAGTTTCTTTAACCGGGCAGCATATGGCATCTGTTTGAGCCCTTTGATCCTCTTGGTGAGGTACTTTTGGGGTCTTTCCAGTTGCTGCAGGTGTCTGGTAAGGTACATCCCAAAAGGGGCATTGTACTCAATTATGGGCCTGATGAGGGATGAGTAAAGAGGCGATGACCTCCTCTGATCTAGATGTGAATCCCTTCATGATTAGGTGGGCTATATAAAATGTTTTTCTAACCACTTTGGCCATGTGGTTGTCAAATGAGGGATTGCTATCAACTTGGGTCCCCAGGTCCCTAATGACTTCTTCTGTACTTAATGGATTACCACCTATGTGGTAATTTGTGGGCACTTTGTTTTTGCCAAAGGGGATGACTATACACTTTTTGGCGTTTAGCTTGAGGCCATGGCTCTGGCACCAGTTGTCTGTTTCTATGAGGCTCTTTTGGAGGATGCCTGTGTCGGCTGGAGAGTTGATTATGGTGCCCAGTTTGCAGTCATCTGCGAACTTGGTCAGCCACAGTCCTTCCATGTTGGCCTGTACCACCAAGAAATATATACTGAACAAGAGAGGTCCCAGGACTGAGCCTTGTGGGATGCCACTTGTAACTGGTTTGGAGTCTGACATGGCTCCAGCAAGTCTAACCATGTGGGTTCTGTCCTTGAACCAGTTTGCAACCCATCTAGTGACACAGGGGTTTATATTTAAGCTGGTGAGCTTGTCTATAATGCCAGAGTGGGGTATTGTATCTAAGGCTTTTGCGAGGTCCAGGTAGGCTGTGTGGACCACCTTCCCCTCGTCAATGGCCTTGGTGACTGTTTCAAAGAAATCGACCAGGTTTAAGAGGCAGGATCTGCCCTTAACAAAGCCAAACTGGGTAGGATCCAGTGTCTGTAGGTCCCCAATATCTTTATTTATGAGGTCCATGATGATCCTTTCCATAGCTTTGCAGACCAAGCTAGTCAGGCTTATGGGGCGATAGTTTCCAGGATCCGTTGAGGCACCACCTTTGTGGAGAGAGACCACTGTTGCTGTATGCCACTCTTTGGGTACATATCCTGTAGTAAGGCTAAGATTGAACAT
>NC_056742.1:279641326-279646326 GCF_019279795.1 Protopterus annectens | reverse complement strand
TATATATATATATATATATATATATATATGTATGTACACACACATATACACACATACACACACACAGTTTTCAGGCCTGAAGGAGGCGAAAAGATCTTTGCCAACACTTAAGGAACAAATTTTTAATTTTGAAAAACTGTGTACGAAGTTTAGAGCTATTCAACTAGACAACTTGTTCCTTAAAAAATCGCTATCGTTGAACCAAGTACTGAAAGGTTTACGGTTATGGAAACTCCCTATGGAAGTGGAAACAGGGTCAGTAGCGTATAGAGAATCGATTTCTTTATTCAACAAAACAGGTATGGGTATGTTGACCATTATTATTAACAATAATGAGACTAAACTTATTAAACTGCAGGAAGAGATTAACAGCCTTAATGCTAGTATCAAAAGTGACCTACTGTTTGCACAACTAAAAGAAAGTTTTGATAAAGTATTCAAGAGTGTCGAGACATTTGTTAATAAAAACTTGACTGTAAAAAACAAAAAATTAAATAGACACACCCTTGAATATAAAAACAACAATGCTTATCCAGCGGGCATTAAAAGAAAAGAGTACGTTTTTGCCTAACGAACGAACTGTTAGTACTGAATGAAACAACTTTGGGGAAAGTGACGAGAAGGATGAATGTTTTTTTAGAACACCAGACCGAGTTGAGGAGATCGGAGAGACTTTTAAACAAGGGGCAGATAGGCAGGAATGTTCAACACTATTAATGGAAAGGCCGAGGTGGGAGGGGGAACAGAAGGGGTTATTGATTTCTATGAATGATGACTTTTGTTCACATAACTTGATCAATGTGTCTGTTGAAAATGCATTATATTTTGTTAAAGAGAGTACTGCAAAAGTTGGATTATCGAATGTTGGTGATAGTTTTGAGGTAGAAAATGAACAATATGTGTTTAACAGTTACTGTGACCAGAAATATTTATTAGACAACAATAGTAACCCTAGAGATGACACACTTTTTGAAATTAATAATACATCAGTGGGTTATAAAGTGTGTAAAAGAAATGTTTTTTATATATACAATTACACAGATATGGAAACGAGCGATGTCCATTTTGAAGTATTTAGTAAGGGTATAAATTTTGTACCCATGTACAGATTAGACATTGCTCATGTGTTGATAAATGTTAAACTATACATGAGGCAGTTAAATTAAAATTTTTTTCTTCCTGTAACAAATTCAACACCATTGAAACTGAAATTATCACGTCTCTTAAGAGAAGTAGTACCTTCATTCCCCCACCAAACCCAGAAATTATTACTTTAGAGAGATGCTTAGAAGCTGAATTTAGAAAGGTTTTATCACAAGACAAAATAGTGAATGACAACTTAACAAAAGAAGAAAGGCTTTTTATTGAAAATTCCTTTCAAAACCAACAATATAGATATATGAAACCAGACAAGGGAGAGGGAATGGTGATTATGACAAACTGACTACTCTAGCAGGATGATGCACACTCTGAATGATGAGACAACTTATAGAAAAAAAATGAAGTTAATAGGGCCTACTCAAAAACTGATTTCTCCAAGACTCATTGTTTCAAGGTGTTATTAAAGAAGTTGAATATAACTAACAAACAGTAAAATTTCCAACTTAGCCAGTTATGTATGGTATTCCCAAGGTCCACAAAGAAGTCAGTAACCCACCATTTAGACCGATTGTCGCAGCTAGGGGTTCTAAGACTGAACCCCTTGCTTCCTTTGTGGACACTTGGTCAAAGACTGTAGTAGAAGAAGCTGGACATATTCTGAGAGGTTCATGACACTGCCTGGAGAGGCTAAGACAAGTTAAAAACAACAATGACTTTATTTTTGTAACAGTGGATGTAGTCAATTTATTCTCAGTTATTCCCCATGAACAAGGATTGGCTATGTTCCATGAGAGTCTTTTAAAAAGTAAAAAGGTAGATAAAAACAAAATAAATTTGTTAACACACCTGATGGAAATTATATTAAAAAACAACGTCATTAACTTTGAAGGGGAAATCTACCAGCAGCTATCTGGAGTAGCAATGGCAGCAAAATGTGCTCCCGTTTTTTTCCAACTTGGTTTTATTAGCATGGGAAAATCTATTCATTTTTTTCTTCTGTTTACAAAGATAACATTTTGTTATACAATAGATTTTTAGATGACGTGTTAATTTTGTGGAAAGGGGATGAGACATCTATTGGGGAGTTTATTGATTATTTGAATAATACTACGGGATTCTTTAAATTTACACATTTTTTTCATCAAGAAGCGATTAATTTCCTTAAAATTACTATTAAGAAAATACCACAAGGTCTATGCAGTAGTATTTATAGAAAGGAATCTGATTCTAATTCACTTCTACACTTCAACAGCCGTCACCCCTACCATCAAAGGAAAGGGATTATAAAGGGACAGATGGTAAGGACATCTAGGGCGATTAGTGACAACTTAACATTTAAGAATGAAGTTGATAGGAATGTTCCTAAAAAGGGGCTATCCTTGAAAATTATGATTAAACATCAAAAGGGAGATTATGAATAAAAGCGAAACATTTTACACTCCTATATTAAGGAAAGTGACTCTGGTTACATATAGTGAAAAAAATTTTGAAAAATTAAGAGCTGCATTTATATTAAAATATAATGACAGGGCCCATGACTTGGTATAAAGTCTGAGGAATGCATGGAAATTTTGCTTTACTGACCACATTAAGTCAATTCTAGGAGCTGAACCACTGACTGTATATAGCAGAGGAAACAACTTGAAAGACATACTTGAAAAAGAAGTTAAAACAGGGAGAAAGTCTTCTATGAAGAAATGTGGGATGTGTAAATATTGTAGATATATTCATGAAAGTCCATATATTTGTGTACATGATTATAAATACACTATTCCATGTCCAGGGTTATGTAACTACAAACACATTGTTTATGTTGCTTTATGTCCCTCATGTGAAGGATTCTACGTGGGTAAAACCATTTGTAGATTACGTGACAGGATTTCTGAACATTTGAGAAGTATTAATAGAAAAGATGATGAGCACAATGCACTTTATTGACATTCAAGTAAATGCAAGAATTTTAAAAAGTTTGTATTTTTATCACTGATCGAGTAGTTATGGGTGAAAGGGGCTGTGACATTAATAACAAAGTTGGAGTCTTGGAAACAACCTGGCAATTTAGACTTAATGCCTTACAGTCACCCGGTCTTAATGATGTAATTTCCTTGAAGCCTATTTTAAAACTTAAGGCAAACCGTATTTAACTTGGAAATGGCTTCATAGAATTTATGGTGTTGAACAATATTTAGTTAAAAACAGTAGGTTTTCATATGTATATTAAGTGATTTATATTGGCTGGTTAAATTTAAATGTTCCTAACAAATGTGTTTAGTTTGGTTAACCTGCCTATAAACTATGTTAAGTAAGATTTAATGCAACGTTAAAGACCCCAAAGTTTAAGAAGTTTTAAAATGAAATGGATTTTTCTGTCATTGATATTGTTTACTAATTTAACTTTTGATTGGATAGTAATTAATTATTCATTAATTTAATAATTAGCTGTTTGTATATTTAAAGAGATGTGAGTGTTTTACCAAATAACTCTGAAAAAGCCATTGGTTAGAGCCTGCTGAAAGCGCTTAGTCGTTTGGTAACTCTGTGTACTGTGGCGTATTAAACATTGTGTCTTTTGTTTAGTCCCTTGTGGCACATACACACACACACACATATATATATATATATAAGGAGAAAGGAGGAAGAAAAAAGGAAAAGGGGAGGAAAAGAAGGGAGAAAAAAGAGAGGAAAGAAAGGGGAAAAGAAAGAAAGAGAGAGAAAAGGGAAAAAAAAAGGAGGAGAAAAGAAAAAGGGAAAAGGGAAGGAAAGAAAAAAAGAAAAAAGAAAAAGAAAGAAAGAAAAAAAAAAGGGGGAAAAAGGGAAAAAAGAAAGGGGGAAAAAAAAAAAAAAAAGGAAAAGAAAAAAGAAAGAAAAGAAAAAAGAAGAAGGAAGAAGAAAGGGAAAAAAGAGGAGAAAAAAAGAAAAAAAAACAAAGAAAAAGAAGAAAACGAGAAAAAAAGAAAAAAGAGAGAGAAAGGAAAGAAAGGAAAAGAAAAAAGGAAGAAAAAAGTTTAAGAAAGAGAAAAAAAAAAAAAAAGAAAGAAAAGAAAGGGAGAGGAAGGGAAGAAAAAGGAAAAGAGGAGAGAAGAAGAGAGAAAAGAAAAAGAAGAAAGGGAAAAAAGGAAAGAAAGAAAGGGAAAGAAGGAAAAAAAAAAAGAAAAAAAGAGAAAGAGGAAAGGAAAAAAAAGGGGAAGAAAAAAGAGAAGAGAAAGAAAAAGGGGAAAAAGAAAGAAGAAAAAAGAAAAAAAGAAAAAAGAAAGGAGAAGAAAAAAAAAAGAAAAGAGGAAAAAAAAGAAGAAAAAAGAAGAAAGAAAAAAGAAAGAAAAGAAAAAAAAAAGAAGAGAGGAAAGGGAAAGGGAAAAAGAGAAAGGGGAGAGAAGAAAAAAGGGAAAAAAAAAAAAAGGAAAAAAAAAAAGAAAAAAAAAGGGAAAGAGAGAAAGAAAGGAAGAAAAAAAAAGAAAAAAAGGAAAGGAAAAAGGGAAAAAAGGAAGGAAAAAGGAAAAAAAAGAAAAGGAAGGAAGAAAAGAGAAAAAAAAAAAAAGGGAGAAGAAAAAGAAAAAAAAAAGGGGAAAAAGGGAAAAGGGAAAAGGGGAAAAAAAAAGGGAAAAAAGAGGAAAAAAAAAAGAAGGGAGAGGAAAAGGGGGAAAGAGGAAAGAGAAAAAGAAAGGAGGAAAAGAGAAAGAGAGGAAAAAGAAAGAAAGAAAAGAAGAAAAAGGAGAAAGAAAAAGAAAGAGAAAGAGAAAAGAAAGAAGGAAGAAAAAAAGAAAGAGGGAAAAAGAAAAAGAGAAGGAAGGGAAAGAAAAAGAGAAGAAGGAGAAAGAAAAAGAAAAGAAAAGAGAGAGAAAAGAAGAAAAGAAAGAAAGAAAAAAGAAAGAAAAAGGGAAGGGGAAAGGAAAAAAAAAAGG